>NW_011488621.1:179663-188566 GCF_000754665.1 Bison bison bison
CAGCTATTATTTTCTCCCATTCTGAAGGCTGTCTTTTCACTTTGCTTATAGTTTCCTTCATTGTGCAAAAGCTTTTAAGTTTAATTAGTTTCCATTTGTTTATTTTTGCTTTTATTTCCATTAGTCTGAGAGGTGGGACATAGAGGATCCTGCTGTGATTTATGTCAGACAGTGTTTTGAATATGTTTTCCTCTAGGAGGTTTATACTTTCTGGTCTTACATTTACATCTTTAATCCATTTTGAGTTTATTTTTCTGTATGGTGTTAGAAAGTGTTCTAGTTTCATTCTTTTACAGGTGGTTAACCAGTTTTCCCAGCACCACTTGTTAAAGAGATTGTTTTTTCTCTGCTATATATTCTTGCCTACTTTGTCAAAGATAAGGTGTCCATAGGTGCATAGATTTATCTCTGGGCTTTCTATTTTGTTCCACTGATCTATAATCTTGAGTTTCAAACCAACTTTTTCACTCTCCTCTTACACTTTCATCAAGAGTCTCTTTAATTCTTCTTTGCTTTCTGCTGTAAGGGTGGTGTCATCTGTGTGTCTGAAGTTATTGATATTTCTCCCAGCAATCTTGATTCCAGCTTGTGCTTCCTTCAGCCCAGTGTTTCTCATGATGTACTCTGCATATAAGTTAAATAAGCAGGGTGACAATATACTCCTTTCCTGATTTGGAACCAGTCTGTTATTCCATGTCCATTCTAACTGTTGCTTTTTGACCTGTATACAGATTTCTCAGGAGGCAGGACAGGTGGTGTGGTATTCCCATCTCTTTCAGAATTTTCCACATTTTCTTGTGATCCACACAGTCAAAGGCTTTGGCATAGTCAATAAAGCAGAAGTAGATGTTTTTCTGGAACTCTCTTGCTTTTTCAATGATCCAACAGATGTTGTAAATTTGATCTCTGGTTCCTCTGCCTTTTCTAAAACCAGCTTGAAAATCTGGAAGTTCTGGTTCAAGTACTGTTGAAGCCTGGTTTGGAGAATTTTGAGCATTAGTTTGCTAGTGTGAGAGATGAGTGCAATTGTGTGCTACTTTGAACATTCTTTGACATTGCCTTTCTTTGGGATTGGAATGAAAACTGGCCTTTTCCAGTCTTGTGGCCACTGCTGAGTTTTCAAAATTTGCTGGAATATTGAGTGTACCACTTTCACAGCATCACCTTTTAGGATTTGAAGTAGCTCAACTGGAAATCCATCACCTCCACTAGCTTTGTTCATAGTGATGCTTCCTAAGGCCCACTTGACTTTGCATTCCAAGATGTCTGGCTCTAGGTAGGTGATCACACCATTGTGGTTATCTGGGTCATGAAGATCTTTTTTGTGTAGTTTTTCTATGTATTCTTGCCGCTTCTTCTTAATATCTTCTACTTCTGTTAGGTCCCTACCATTTCTGTCTTTATTGTGCCCATCTTTACATGAAATGTTTCCTTGGTATCTATGATTTTCTTGAAGAGATCTCTAGTCTTTCCCATTCTGTTGTTTTATTCTATTTCTTTGCATTGATCCTTGAGGAAGTCTTTCATATCTATCCTTGCTATTCTTTCAAATGGATATATTTTCCTTTTATCCTTTGCTTTTCACTTCTCTTCTTTTCTCAGCTATTTGTAATGCCTCCTCAGACAACCACTGTGCCTTTTTGCATTTCTTTTTCTTGGGAATGGTCTTAATCATTGCCTCCTGTACAATGTCACGAAGGTCCATTAATTGTTCTTCAGGCACTCTATCAGATATAATCCCTTGAATCTATTTGCACTTCCACTGTATAATCATAAGGGATTTGATTTAGGTCATAACTGAATGGTCTAGTGGTTTTCCCTACTTTCTTCAATTTCAGTCTGATTTTGGCAATATTGAGTTCATGATCTGAGCCATAGTCAGCTCCTGGCCTTGTTTTTGCTGACTGTATAGAGCTTCTCCATCTTTGGCTGCAAAGAATATAATCAATCAGATTTCATTGTTGACCATCTGGTGATATCCATATGTAGAGTCTTCTCTTGTGTTGTTGGAAGAGGGTGTTTGCTATGACCAGTGCATTCTCTTGGCAAAATTCTATTAGCCTTTCCCTTGCTTCATTGCATACTCCATACCTGGTACTCCAGGTATGTTTTGACTTCCTACTTTTGCATTCCAGTCTCCTATAATGAAATGGACATTTTTTTGGGGTGTCAATTCTAGAAGGTCTTGTAGATCTTCATAAAACCATTCAACTTCAGCTTCTTCAGCATTATTTGTCAGGGCATATACTTGGATTACTGTGATATTGAATGGTTTACCTTGAAAATGAACAGAGATCATTCTGTCATTTTTGAGATTTCACTCAAGAATTGCATTTTGGGCTCTTTTGTTGACTATGAGGGTTACACCATTTCTTCTAAGGGATTTTTTGCCCACAGTAGTAGTTATAATGGTCATCTGAGTTAAATTCACCCATTCCAACTCATTTTAATTCACTGATTCCTAAAATGTCGATGTTCACTCTTGCCATATCCTGTGTGATCATTTCCAATTTGCCTTGATTCATGGACCTAACATTCCAGGTTCCTATGCAATATTGTTCTTTACATCATTGGACTTTCCTTCCATCACCAGTCACATCAACAATGGGGCATTGTTTTGCTTCCGGTCTGTCTCTTCATTCTTTCTGGAGTTATTTCTCCACTATTTTCCAGTATCATATTGGACACCTACCGACCTGGGGAGTTCATCTTTTAGTGTCATATCTTTTTGCCTCTTCATACTATTCATGGGCTTCTCAAGGCAAGAATACTGAGGTGGTTTGTCATTTCCTTCCCTAGAGCACCACTTTTTGTCAGAACTCTGATGATCAGTCATACTTATTTATAATACTATCACTAGAATATCAACTAATCGAATTAAAATTTTGTGTTGTTTAGTTGCTTTGCAACCCCATAGACTATAGACTGCTAGGCTCCTCTGTCTATGGGATTTTCCAGGTAAAATTACTGGAGTGGGTTGCCATTTCCTTCTCTAGGGGATCTTCCTGACTCAGGGATGGAACCAGCATCTCCTGCTTGGCAGGAAATTTCTTTACCACTGAGTTACCTGTGAAGCCCAATTGAAACTTACCACTTAAAAAAGAAAAATGTGTTTATTAGCTTAACTACTTAGTAAACTTCTATGCATTATCTGGGATCCAAAATTCATATGATGAAACCTAATCCCCAGTGTGATGGTATTTGAAATAGAACACTTGAGATGATTGGGTCATGAGGGTGAGTCCTCATGAATGGGATTAGAGAGTTGTGAAGAAAGCTTAGCACCAAAGAATTGATGCTTTTAAATTGTGGTGTTGGAGAAGACTCTTGAGAGTCCCTTGGACTGCAAGGAGATCCAACCAGTCCATCCTAAGGGAGATCAGTCCTGGGTGTTCATTGGAAGGACTGATGCTAAAGCTGAAACTCCAATACTTTGGCCACCTCATGTGAAGAGTTGACTCATTGGAAAAGACCCTGATGCTGGGAGGGATTGGGGGCAAGAGGAGAAGGGGACGACAGAGGATGAGATGGCTGGATGGCATCACTAACTCAATGGACATGAGTTTTAATAAACTCTGGGGGTTGGTGATGGACAGGGAGGCCTGGCATGCTGCAATTCATGGGGTCTCAAAAAGTCGGACACGACTGAGTGACTGAACTGAACTGAACTGAAGTGACATCTATTGAGAGCCCCTTGCCCCTTCTGTTATGTGAGGATACAGTGCAAAGATGGCCGTCTATGAACCAGGAAGCAATCTCAGCAGATACCAAACCCACTGATACCAAAGTCTTGGGCTTTCTAGCCTCCAGAACTGTAACTGTTTATACAAATCATCTAGTTTATTAAAGTGGCCCAGACTAAGATAGTAGTCTTTCCAAAATAAGCAGGCAAAGTCTTAAAAGATGTGCTTATCACTTGAGCCAGCATTGCCCTCTTCTAGTGCTTTATACTAAGTTTTATTTTCATACAGTATACTGAGAAAATAATCATGGATATAAAGTGAAAGTTTCATTTCCAAGGATATTTATTAAATAATATTAATAATAATAATAACTGAAAAGTTAGGCTAGCTAAATAAATCATGGTGAGCCTATTTAGTGAAATACCATGGTTATTAATATTAAAAATACAGAAAAAAAAGTTTCAAGGGAAAATTAGGAGTGCATTAATTGAAAAAAGTGTGTTAAAAGATGATATATAATGCATATATAGAGATATACTACATATACAGCATGATACCAATATTATTTTTATAAATTTGCATTCAGTTGCCTAAAAAGAGCAAGAGATTTTATAGTATACTATAAACAGTATTCTGTATGATGGGATTATGGTTATTTGTAAAATCTTTGTTGCCCTTTCTAAGCTTTCTACTTGCATGACTTAAAATAAGAGCAAATGGGTGCTGAATGAGGGTTTAGGGTACTCACCTAAGACTAAAGTGCATGAGTTCTATTGCATGACATTTACGCCATATAATAAGGTATGTATTGAGGTTGACAGATAAATTACTACCGAATAGCTCTACTATTACTCTTGGGTGCTTGTACACTGAGAAGCTCTTTTGATGTTTTCCATTGCTCCTCTGTATTTCAATAGATATGTCAGTTAAAATACGAGCTTCATTACTATTCATCATTTTATAAGCTGAATATCTGAGATATGAAATTTATTAAGTGTCTCCAATTTAACATCCTCAGGGGCCAAGGAGGTTATGCAAAATAAGTAAAGCAGATTAACTACCAGCCAGGTGCAAAGGGAACAGATACTTACCATCCACTGATTATTGGCAAAAAGCAATGTGTGCCTTGTGGTGCCAGCTCTGATGATTTTCAAGAAAAACTAGATAACCAATTTTTAAAGCTATCTCTTTCATTTTATATTATCCTGGCTATTAATTCAAACATTTTAAAAGTTTACAGGCTACAGAAGCATGGCTGAAAGTTTCTTTTGTTCTATAAACAGTCAGTTTGTGATTTCAGAAATGTCAACATGCTAAATATAAGGTACCTACAAGT
The DNA here is from genome assembly GCF_000754665.1 of Bison bison bison. NCBI lineage: Eukaryota > Metazoa > Chordata > Mammalia > Artiodactyla > Bovidae > Bison > Bison bison. The sequence goes on from NW_011488621.1 coordinate 184,683, forward strand.
AAAATATTCTAATATAAAGACCAATCATTTTGCCCTGAGTAGCCAATTCATTTATTAAATGTGGAAATCTAGTCATGTGACTACAAGTGGTCAAGGTAAATGAGCTGACAAATAAGAAATCCAACATTTTTCAGTTTTATACCCAGGATCCTTAAGTGTATCATTTTAGTTTATATAAGATCAAGGTCAAAATTTATAAACCTCAGTGTGTATAATTTTCTACTTCCAAAATAAATGAGCATTCTAAAGGACTCTGCAAAAGGTAACATCACAAAAATCAGAGAAAAGGACAGCCTGATAAGATTGCTAGGTGTGAGGCTATGTGAAATGTGAATTTGTGTTCCCAAACAGGGATATTTGTCCCTCATGATCTCTCAGGTAGACAGTATGTGTGGCGGGGACATACAAAGTACATGAATGGCAGAGAGTCGAAGTTACTGGTCACTGGTTATTTATGGAAGTTGTCTAACGACAGAAAATGACCAAGACTTCAGATGTTTGAAGCTTTTGGGAAATTACAGCTCCTCGTGTAAGGAGAAAGAACCTGCGGAAAGCTGAATTTGGGTGTTACCTCTACATTGGAGTGGACGAGGTTGGGGACAAGTCTCATTTAGATTCCCCTGGAAGAGAAGGCTTGATTTTAATAGTCAAGCAGCTCAGTCAGAGACTCCAGAGTCACTTAGGAACAGTTCTCAGTGCATCACATTCAGACACATTTTTACAGCTGCAGTAGGACAAGAATCTACTACAACTTGAGGAAAATGAAATGCAAACCGTCACTGAGGGTGGATAGTGTTTCTGAGGGTGGATAGTGTTTCTGTCAAGCAATTTCAGCCAGCGCACAGATGATTCAATTACTGGAAGGGGTCCGCAGACCATACTTTGAGAAACCTTCGTGTGTGTGTGTGTTACATGTGAGTGTAACTATTGACATATGTGTGTGGACTTCCCAGGTAGCGCTAGTGGTAAAGAACCCTCCTGTCAATGCAGGAAACATGAGACTGGGGCTCGATCCCTGGACAAGATCCCCTGGAGGAAGGAGGAGCCTGGCAGGCTATAGTCCATAGAGTCACAAAGAGTCGGACACAACTGGAGCGACTAAGCACGCAGGCGCACACTGATGTGTATACATGTATATGCACACACACACATTCAACAGACCGGCGTTCAGTGGATTCAAGCATCTCTGTCTACATATTCATCTCTACCTACCTGTGACTGATTGTATTTTCCCAAGAAGCCATAATAATGCCACATACTGTTCTAGAACCTTGCCATTTTCTTAGAAAACTGTAGAGCCTAATTCCCCTCTTGATTCTGAGTGGGATTGTAACTTGCTTATAACCAATAGAATGTGGTGGAAGTGGCTATGAACTCTGCTGCTTGGTAATAAAAAGTGATGTGGCTTTGGCCCTGGAGTCTGAACCCTGGGGCTCGTGCACAAATCTCCAGGTAATCAGTGGAACTGCCCTGAGGCTGTTGTGCTGTGAAAGTTCAAATGCGTTCATGTGGAAAGACCACATGGAGAATCTCTGGGACTAAATGAAGAGAGAAGCTTTGCCAGCCCCCAGCTGCTCCAGCTCCAGCTACCATCTGACCACACCTGCATGAGTCCCTCTTTTAGGAAGAACAAGCTGAACAAGTCTTTTCCAAATTTCTGACCCAGAGGAAATGAGGGAAGATAAAATTCTTACTGTTTGCATAAGTCACTACATTGTGAAATGATTTGTTGTGCAACGATACAACAGAAATCACTTTATCTTTCCTTCAAAGAGAATCTTTAAAATGGGAGAAGCTCTAATTTAAATGAGATGATGGTCTCAGGACCATCTGCTCATCCCCTCTGTTGTACCCAAGGTATTTCATAGACTGTGAAGACTATGTGGAGTGGTCAGAATGACTACTTGCTTGTTTTTGAAGGCAAGCAAGGAAAAATCCTGAATCTCTACCATCCATAAACAAGTCCCACAGAGAGAAAAAGCAGGAGATATGAAAACGTGGGCTTGACTGTGTGCTCATTTGGCAGGGTGAAGAGCAATTGATTTTACTCCTTGAATAACACAGAGTCACTACATCTGCCAGAAGTGCTGATATGAAAACCTAACAAATATAGACTAATCCACCATGGTTCAGATAGTAAGAATTAGGAGCAAGCTCTTGTCCTTGCTGGCTACGGCCTTCCCAGTACTTGAAAGGCATTTAAGTTCATGGGGAGACTAAACCACACAGATAAATTAAAAAGATATTTGGGGAAAATAAAAATTTGGAGAGCTTACTGCCATGCGTCACAAAAATTTACATTATCACATGCACTGCCTTAACATTTAGAAATATATTTCTAGAGTTCAGATGAAAAAGTTGAAATGCCATAAGATTAAATATTTGTAGTGTCACCCTGATAATTAGGAGCAGATGTTTGAACTCAGGTTCGCCTCCTACCAGAGTCTGGGTGTCCTTCACATTATTGTTCTCCATAACATGCCCCAGGGCCTGCAAGGAACTTAGGAAAGAACCAAGAGAGATTCCTCTGGTTCTGCCATTCATTACATTGAATAATGTGTGATTGTTAAGTAACAGTTTTCTCCAGTCCGTGAGACAGGACACATTTATTTCTGCACCTTAAATCTCAATGACAAATCTTTCCTTTCAGACTCCTTGGGCCTGAAATCTAAGTGCAGCTCAGCTCAGAGAACAGCACTGCCCTACACTCCCAGCTGCTGAGATGAATATCCTGCCAGCGATGCCATGATCTTTTTTACTACTGCGCCCCCCAAATCCATCACAGTTCCATTTCATTAGAGACGAAACGTGGTCCACATTTCAGTCCCCTTCCTCCCAAGGAGTTCTCAGTTTGGAAAGTGGGAACGAGATAATCAATAAGAGAGACACTCTGAAGTTACTCTGCCTGGATTGAAAGGTCTCATTACATTCTGGTCATGTGATCTTGGATGTTTTTAATGAAATTCCCCGTTACGTATGGTTAACCAAAATGTGTCAGTTCCAGAACTCTGAGAAGCAGATGCAAGACAGATTTAGATGTGCAAGAACTGGAGAGAAGCATCTATAAAGCAGAAAAGGGAAAGAGGACAAGAATAGTCATAGAGAACCTCCCTACCTCAGGGCAGGAATAACATCCATGAAAGGAGAGTGGGAGAAAGACTCCTGCAGAAAGAGTCTCACACTGCAGAGCAGTTCTGAGAATGTCTTGGTCAGGCTGATAGGGAGCCCCAAGTAAACATCGTCCATTAAAAGAATACCATATTGAACACAGGTGTCTCGGCGTTAGTACCGTACTGTGCTTGGTCATTGGCTGGGAGCAGACCAGAAACAGAGTGGTCTTGGAGTGAAAGCTGGGAGAGACTCCCAAATACAGGCAGCTGGAGACTCTTTGATAATGGTAACTATGGCTCCTGGCAGCCCATTCTCTCTCGAAGGGAGAGCTGGGAAGGGAGATCTAGAGCAGGGAACTCTGCTCTACGAAGTACTGAAGTACCGTGTAACAGGGCTATTGTGATGCTGAAATGGTTTAATCAATGGAATGCTTGGAACACTGTTCCACACATAAAGGTGCTCAAAATAGTATAATAGTTACAGTGTGACAGGAGGAACAAGGATGCATTTAAATGCCTGGGTTACATGTGTTATTCAACTTAATGGTGTCGCTTCAAATCCAGATTTGCAAACAGACACCTGGAAGGTGGACTGGGTCCTGAATTCATGAGCTAAAATTCTACAAAGTGTCTGTTTATCATGCTGGGTATTGGGATTAAACATTTTTCAAATCAGTAAAATTATGAATGAAATTATATTCTATGAGCACTGCTTCAAAGCACAACTTCCTAAAATGACAATGTCTTGGTGTGATCACTGACCTAGAGCCAGAC
>NW_011488621.1:189272-189681 GCF_000754665.1 Bison bison bison
TGGCTTAAAGCTCAACATTCAGAAAACGAAGATCATGGCATCCAGTCCCATCACTTCATGGGAAATAGGTGGGGAAACAGTGGAAACAGTGTCAGACTTTATTTTTCTGGGCTCCAAAATCACTGCAGATGGTGACTGTAGCCATGAAATTAAAAGACGCTTACTCCTTGGAAGGAAAGTTATGACCATCACCGAGATAGCATATTCAAAAGCAGAGACATTACTTTGCCAACAAAGGTTCGTCTAGTCAAGGCTATGGTTTTTCTAGTGGTCATGTATGGATGTGAGAGTTGGGCTGTGAAGAAGGCTGAGCACTGAAGAAGTGATGCTTTTGAACTGTGGTGTTGGAGAAGACTCTTGAGAGTCCCTTGGACTGCAAGGAGATCCAACCAGTCCATTCTGAAAGAGA
>NW_011488621.1:189781-204147 GCF_000754665.1 Bison bison bison
GAAGGAAAGTTATGACCAACCGAGATAGCATATTCAAAAGCAGAGACATTACTTTGCCAACAAAGGTTCGTCTAGTCAAGGCTATGGTTTTTCTAGTGGTCATGTATGGATGTGAGAGTTGGGCTGTGAAGAAGGCTGAGCACTGAAGAAGTGATGCTTTTGAACTGTGGTGTTGGAGAAGACTCTTGAGAGTCCCTTGGACTGCAAGGAGATCCAACCAGTCCATTCTGAAAGAGATCAGTCCTGGGTTTTCTTTGGAAGGAATGATGCTCAAGCTGAAACTCCAGTACTTTGGCCACCTCATGCGAAAAGTTGACTCATTGGAAAAGACTCTGATACTGGGAAGGATTGGGGGCAAGAGAAGAAGGGGACGACAGAGGATGAGATGGCTGGATGGCATCACTGACTCGATGGACGTGAGTCTGAGTGAACTCCGGGAGTTGGTGATGGACATGGAGGCCTGGCGTGCTGTGATTCATGGGGTCGCAAAGAGTCAGACACGACTGAGCGACTGATCTGATCTGATTTGATCTGATAATTCCTTTGCTGGAGTCTTTATTTCCTCTGTCCGTCTCTCTCCTCTCTCAGTCTTTCTCTGTCCCTCTCTCCCTCCCTTTCTCTCACTGTCTCCTTCAATCTCGGGTGTCGCTGTTGCAATAACTCGTTTGGTGGAAATGTCTTATATGCTTAAAATCAGCATCTTTCATTTTAACATGGCTTAGCAATCTTTCAACACCTGATCTGGAGAAATTCAAAATTCAGTGAGGTATGTTCTCAGCAGGTGACCCATATTCCTTTCTGTCATGTTTTCACTCTTTTGCCTGTCTCTACTTCACTTTTGTCTAGAACTGGTCCTCTAAGAACTTTGCCTCTTGGTAACATTATGGTGAAACTATCACTTTCTTTCCTCTATCATTTTATTTGCCACCAGCTAAGCAAAAGAGTTTCCTCAAACTACTCTTGACAGTAATCTACCTGAGGGCAGAAATGAGACAGTGGAAAGTTAGGAAGTGGTTTAATTAATTTACAGTCTTTCAGGCTTGAAGGCAATATATTTCAGACCTGAATTACTATGTTCGTTAAAGTATCATTGTGCCCAGCAAAGTGGCCTGCTCAGGATGGCGTACAGTAAGTGTGTATTTAAGTGAATGAAAAGAAACATTTTAAATCATGTTTACCTAAATGACAGTATTATATGTGCTTTTTGTTTGGGAAGTCACTGTCAACCCTAGGGAGCTTTTAGGGCACACTCCATATCAGTTAAATCAAAATGTTTGTTGGTATAGCCTATACATGGGTACTTTAAAAAAGCATTCCTGACAATATTAATATGTGGGCAGATTTGGGAACCACTGGTTTATAGAGGAAGTTATTAGAGGTATGTAAAATTGGGAAAGGAGTATGTCAAGACTGTATATTGTCACCCTGCTTATTTAACTTATGTGCAGAGTACATCATGAGAAACACTGGGCTGGAAGAAGCACAAGCTGGAATCAAGATTGCTGGGAGAAATATCAATAACCTGAGATATGCAGATGACATCACCCTTATGGCAGAAAGTGAAGAAGAACTAAAGAGCCTCTTGATGAAAGTGAAAGACGAGAGTGAAAAAGCTGGCTTAAAACTCAACACTCAAAAAACTAAGATCCTGGCATCTCGTTCCATCACTTCATGGCAAATAGTTGGGGGAAACAATGGAAATAGTGAGAGACTTTATTTTCGTGGGCTCCAAAATCACTGCCGATGGTGATTGCAACTACAAAATTAAAAGACTCTTGCTCCTTGGAAGAAAAGTTGTGACAAACCTAGACAGCATATTAAAAAGCAGAGACATTACTTTGCTGACAAAGGTCCATATAGTCAAAGCTTTCACTTTTCCAGTAGTCACATATGGATGTGAGTGTTGGACCATAAAGAAGGCAGAGCACTGAAGAACTGATGCTTTCAAACTGTGCTGTTGGAGAAGATTCTTGAGAGTCCTTGGACTGCAAGAAAATCAAACCAGTCAATCTTAAAGGAAGTCAACCCTGAATATTCATTGGAAGGACTGATGCTGAAGCTGAAGCTCCAATACTTTGGCCACCTGTTGCAAAGAGCCCACTCATTGGAAAAGACCCTGATGCTGGGAAAGATTGAAGACAGGAGGAGAAGGGGACAACAGAGAATAAGATGGTTGGATGGCATAACTGACTCAATGGACTTGAGTTTGACCAAACTCAGGGAGATAGTGAAAGACAGGGAAACCTTGTGTGCTGTAGTTCATGGGTCGCAAAGAGTCAGACATGACTTAGCAGCTGAAAAACAACAGAGCCCCATGTGGTATTCACAGTGTGCTGTCCCTCACTGGGCTACTCCCATGACAAGTCACAACACACTTGCAATTACTTGAATTCTTACATTTTTAAAATTTAAAATGAATGTCCTCATAGCTTTCTACTACATAAGAGATCCTGACTGGTTTAATATAAAATATTTTTTTGCACAAAGCAGTCTTTAAGTAAGGGAGCCATGATAACTTCAAGGCTTCTTGCCCCCCCGCCAGCACACCACCATGCCCCTGTCTGCATAGCTCTAGCCCTGGGTTCAAGAACTCAGATATGGATGTCATATACACTCTGGTTTGGAGTCCGTCTCTTACACTTATATTTGCATAACCTAAGCAAACCTCTTTACCTCCCCAAGCCTTAGTTTTCCCATCTATCAAAAGGGGTTTTGGGGGTTATTAAAATGAAGGGCTTAGACCACAGATCTTTGTAAACAAGGTTTCTACTGTGTTTGCATTACTATGTTTTGATGTATAAGCAAGTGCTTTTATGCTGTGTTGTTGCTGGGCAGAACTGGTGTCACAACACATTTAGTTTCATGAAGAGATAAAAGAATGGAAAAGAGTAGTCCCTGGAGGCTCAAAGAAGGTACAGAGAATGCAGCCACTCCTGGAGGAAAGAGGAAAGCAAGCTCTTGTTCGTTTCTTCCATACTCCTGAGCACGAAGCCTGCACGGTCTATCCTGGGAGGCAGGGCTGGAGTGAGAGAGGATTTGATCATGTCTTCAGTCCTGCCATCTCTGGAAGCTTCCCTGAGGTGATGCTTAACTTCCTCCAATGACTCTCAGCCAAGGGGATTTTTCACTGAGGTTTAAACTCTGAACAGATTCCAAGATGCGAGACCTACCTGAATGCAAATGAGGACAGTGGTCACTTAGAATCAAAATGTGCTGATTTAGGTTTATGAAGCTCCAGTCAGTTGACCTGGCAGCTTCGGTGTGAGATGAGGTGGAACCTAAATGTGCAAAGTGGTCGTTTTCCAGGCATCTGCCGTTTGGAGTGAGACTTTGCTGATGATGAGCGTCTTGCTCACCCATTTCCTGTTGACAAAAGTGTTTGGGCCATGACTGCAATATGGAAGGATAATAGCGCTTATGAAAAGTCACCTTACGTTTGTGTCTCATGCCACACTGAACAACACAGTGTCATATCCATTATCGTATTTGATCCTTGAAGCAATTCAGTGAACTAGACAAATTACTGCAGCCTGGGATTAGGCATATTCTTAAAGGACTCAGGGTTGCTAGCATTAATTTGAGTGTGTATTCCTAAGCTTGCATATACAATGATTGCCCTTCTGTTTGCATAGCATATGCATTTTTGCTTTTTTATAATCCATTTCCCTTTTAAAATCTCCATCTCCTCTGACCCTTTACATCTTATTCTAATGTCTCTCTAGCATTAGTAAAAATAATTGCTGAAAAGAAATGCATATTTGAGACGGTCTTGGCTGAATTTCTGCTAGAAATACTCCCTGTGAGAGGTGTCAAATATGTTTGCTTGTTCTTCATCCTACCTCCTTCCTTCCTTCCTTCCTTCTTTACTCCATTCTTTTTTTCTGTTGTTGTTGCTTTAAAAAAAAGAGTGTATGTGTGTGGCCTGGAGAAAGGCAGGAGTAAAGGGGAAAGATGATAAGTTGAATTGATCAAAGTGAAGAGCATCATAAAGTTTCAAAAAAGATCCTTTGGAGGTTAAAGGCAGTTATCTACATAGATATGAATTTATAGTAAGTCTGATTTTGTGGGATATATTTCTTTTGACGGGAAAATGTTCTTAGGCTCTGCTTGTGCTACTTAAACTATTTCATGGTATACAGTGACACCTAAAATCAGAGATAAATAATAATTTTTTTTAGTAATTTTATAATTTTATGTTTAGGACATGTATTCTCTTCCTAGTTTTAATTGTTTATCAGTTAATGTTCTTAAACATATGCATAATAAATATTGCAGTGAAATTTCATGATCTTTTTCCTAAAAGATCTTGCCTTGTATTTCAAGATCTTTATTATGCATATGGTATTGAGGTCACTAATACAGCAATCAGGACTTCCCATATATGCAGAAATGTAACCATCAGAGATGGGTATTTACAGAGAATTATATTTTTATACTTGAGAATTTTAGGATTCTTAGTGAGACACATATGTTTTGTATATTATAGGATATGAATGTCTTTTAAACAACTAAACATCTACATACATACCTATTCCAAATTATTAATGTCATAATAATAATAATGATGGTTTAATAGACATGAAATTTTTGAAATAATACCTAACATAAGGTAGAAACATAAACCTATTTGTCTGATACTTTTAAAATTTGATTTACTGAATTTACCAAATATTTTGATAGAGAAGAGGCCATTTAATATTGTGCTTAGAATGGAGTTGGATAGAGCTGGATTTGATTCTTGATTCTGGTGCTTACTAGCTAAATTTTCCAGACCTAGTTTTCTCATCTGTACAATGGGAACCAAATTAGTGACTAAAAGGGTTTCTAAAATTATAAAATAAGATAAAGAATGTGAACTGCTTAGCACAGTTATTATAAAGTCAATGCTCAGTAAATAGTGCTACCTGTGTATTGTTACTTGCTAACAATCATTAATTCAGTTGTGTAAGTGAATATTTGGCATATCTTATATCAGTTCTGGAGAAGGAAATGGCAACCCACTGCAGTATTCTTGCCTGGAAAACCCCATGGACAGAGGAGCCTGGCAAGCTACAGTCCATGGGGCCACAAAGAGTCGGACACGACTCAGCGACTTCACTTTTTATCAGTTCAGTTCAGTCACTCAGTTGTGTCTGACTCTTTGCAACCCCATGGACTGCAGCAAACCAGGCTTCCCTGTCCACCAACTCCCGGAGTTTATTCGAACTTGTGTCCATTGAGTTGGTGACACCATCCAACTATCTCATCCTCCACTGTTCCCTTCTTCTCCTGCCTTCAATCTTTCCCAGCATCAGGGTCTTTTCCAATGAGTCAGTTCTTTGCATCAAGTGGCCAAAGTATTGGCGTTTCAGCTTTAGCATCAGTCCTTCCAATGAATATTCAGGACTGATCTCCTTTAGGATGGACTGGTTGGATCTCCTTGCAATCCAAGGGACTCTTAAGAGTCTTCTCCAACATCACAGATCAAAAGCATCAATTCTTCTGCACTAAGCTTTCTTTATAGTCCAACTCTCACATCCATACATGACTACTGGAAAAACCATAGCTTTGACTAGATGGACCTTTGTTGACAAAGTCATGTCTCTGCTTTTTAATATGCTGTCTAGGTTGGTCATAGCTTTTCTTATATGTTATATATCACATATTCTTTATTATATATTATATATCTTATATATTCTGTGTTATAGATTCTATATTATATAGTCTTTTATTTCTGTCACATATGAATTTTTTCTCTCATACTATCCAAAAGCAGAATTTTCAGTGTTTATAAATATATTTATAAATTAATTACTTATTTAATGACTGCTATGTGCTGTATTTGGAGAAGGCAATGGCACCCCACTCCAGTACTCTTGCCTAGAAAATCCCATGGACGAAGGAGCCCGGTAGGCTGCAGTCCATGGGGTCGTTAAGAGTCGGACACGACTGAGCAACTTCACTTTCACTTTTCACTTTCATGCACTGGAGAAGGAAATGGCAGCCCACTCCAGTGTTCTTGCCTGGAGAATCCCAGGGACGGGGAGCCTGGTGGGCTGCCGTCTCTGGGGTCGAACAGAGTGGGACACGACTGAAGCGCCTTAGCACCAGCAGCAGCAGCATGTGCTGTATACCTTGCTAGAAGCCAGGTTTAGAACAGTAAGCTAAACAAGATCTTCTTACATAGATATTTTAGTCAGTATGAGAAATGATTAGTAAATAAGCAAACTGAAAAATCCACATTTATTTGTTTATTTAGCAGCACGGTGCTAATCAGGGATTCCTGCTTAAGTCCAGTGGGAGCCAGGCTCAGAGCAATTGTCCTGGGACATTATCAGTGGGGAATTATCAGTAGGCATGATTCTAGCAATTTCACTGTTTCACTTGGGAGCCCTGGATTCTAAGGTAATTCACTGCACACGTGCAACTTCTGTCTTCTCCACCATTCCACAGAGCAGAACGAATGTGTGCATTTCCTTCAAATCATCTCATCAGTGCTCAGCAAATAATATAAAATGAAATAAATAGGTTAAGGGCCTTTCTTTATAAAGTCCCATCGGCCAAGATGCTCAGCAACTCCAAGGCATGCTGAATGCAGATAGTGCTAATGTAAATCTGTTTCCCCACCTTTACTTATTCCCTGGATAAACAAGATACGCTGCCCACCTTCCTTAGTATTCCAAGTCTTAATGAAAACAAGAAAGAATTCTTCAAAGATAGACTCCTGGAGTATTGGTGCATGAATGGTAGAGGACACTGGGTTCTGATGATGAAGGCTTATGTAGTAGATACACAAGGGCCATGAATCTGGGTATGATATCCATGGAGGCTTCTTCCCAGAGTTCTTAGCCCCTGAGCTAAAGTCAAGCCTCTTCCATGCCGTGTGGTCACTTCAAAAGACCCCCAATGAAAGCATTCAGAAGGAAGGAAAAAGTTTCCTCCTGGCTCTCCATCGTGAATTACAAGCTGGCATTATCTCTTCCCATTCTTAAAACTCGAAGGGTGGTACAGGCAGCGATGCTGACAGTGTGCATTCGCAGATGCCACCATATGGGTCTCGAAAAACTAGTTGCACTGATGATTCCCTGCACATGTAGGAGACAGTTTGCATTGTTGGCACCGTCCCTGCACAGAAACAAGCACAGCTTAGCAAGGCTGAGCAGATGGCACTGGATCTGGTGCCAGGGAAGCAGTGAATTAAAGGTTATACCCACCAGGTTTGATGCGGTGCCAGTTTGAATTGGTACAGAAGCTTCAGCCCACCTGCTTATTGGCCTCATGACATCTGGCATCTTTTTATTTTATTTTATTTTTTTAAATTTGGACTGAATTGAAGGCAGCAAGGAAAAATGTCATTTTAAAAGCCAGTTACAAGTCAATAGATTTAAACCCTTAACAACAAAAAAAGGCCTACAGGCCCTCTACATTAATGTTTTATATTAATGATTTTTAGAAAACCTTTGGGGAAGTCACACACGGATGTGCTGAATTGTGCTGCAATTTATAGCGTCATATAATGGAAGGGGGTGGACCGCTGAAACCTGGCCCAAAGTTGCTAAATAGTGACACCAGAAAAAGGCTATTATCTGTAGCCTGTATACGGTAAGGGGGAATCAGAGAGGAAAATGAGCTTGCTTCTATTTATTCTAAGTATTTTCACTTTGTAATGAAAACATGGTGGCATTTCGCACAGAAGCACACTCTAGAAGGTGCTCCTCACCTTTGGTTTGTCTCATACAGTTTTTCTATGGCCGCGTGTTTAGTGGTGCTGTATTTCAGCTGTAATCCCCACTTGCTCTGCACACATTCATACACTGTGTATACAAATACGCAACACACCCAGCCCCAGGGTAGCAGAGTGTGCATACTGAAACCTGTTTGTATATCTCCTCCATTTGGGATTTTCATGTCTGCTCCCTGGGTGTGAAATGAAAGCCTGCCGTGGAGCTGCACTCGGAGGTGGTTAGCTTGGTAACCTAGCCTTTTGATTCAAAGTGTATATAAGGCCTGGCTTAGAGTATCACCATTTATTGATTTTGAATTAACTTTTAATGATACTGTATCAAGCCCCGCATCAGCATTCTAGAGGTGAAAGAAATCATCATTAAGAGGGTGGATTAAGTGTCTAAAATGGCATCAACTTTTCATCCCACAAATCTGGCTTGTAACGTGGTCATACTGACTTTTTTTCCCATTGAAATTGGGTTGGTATTTTTCTTTTTCATAGACTGTAACGACTTAGAAGTTTTGTGGCAGTATAGTCTTTTCTTTTCAGAAAAATACCCAGAGAAGAGACAGTGATAAGGAAAAAAAAGTAGGGAGTGCTTCCAAATTCTGCTCAAAAGAACTTGGAGTGAGAACGAAGAAAAACTAGCAGCATACCTCTAGTTATGAACAGAAACAATAGCCTGGAAATGCAATAGTTTACTCTTGTTTTGAACTCTGTAGACAGTCAACAGACAGAGACAGTGAGCAGCCAGTAACACCGGTACCATCCTCAGAATATGCAAGAGAAAGGTTTGCCGTCTGATTGGGAAGGCAATCCAAATTCCATTAGTTCTAGGTATACTCTGGAAGTCAGCTGTCTGTTTTGAAGCCTTTAATTAAATATCATAATGACTTCTTAATATTAAAGGTATTATTAAGTATTAATGTTAAAGTATTAAACACATTAAAATAATTTTACATTATTAAAATGTTATTAATTATTTATATTAAATATTAATTAACTACCAATTCTGAATTGCATGAGCCACAGCTATATTTTTCTCAGTGGTAAATCCAGGTTAAAAAAAAAGAGAGAAAACCTGTTTCCCAAAATCATGAAACCACTAAGGGAAAAATAAAGTTCAAAAAAATGTAAGCAGCAACACTAGAAATGATGGAGCTTTATGGACCCGTTTGTTGTTATCAAAATCCTTAGGCTCATCTAAGTTTATGGATGGAAAAAATAATCAAACTTTACTAATGTAAAGTGTAAAAGAAATACCAATTTCCTTTCAGCATTTCAATAACAGAGTGAAGACGGGAAAGAATAAAACCACCCACATAACAGGGCCTCTCTAACATTGGAGCCACTTAGAACTTCCTTCTATTCAGATAACTAACTTATGACTCTGTTAGAATGACATTTCTTTCACAAGCTTCTAAGGTGTTCTATAATAATGCTCCATCATCTTTGCTATCCAAAGACATCTTACTGTTCCCACAGTCAAAACTTATACATTATGCAATGTTGTTATAAATAATTCTTGTTATAGACCACGTACTAAATTGCTACTTCATATTCATTGTGGCAAGATAATCTGTTTCAAATTTCTCTGGATAAACAGGTAACTCAATATATTCCAAGGAAATAAAAGAAGTATGTTCTGCTCCTTCAACTGAGCAGTTTTAGCGAGGCAATGGTTAAAAAAAAAAAATCCCCAATGGGAGATTGCACTGAAAGTTGTAATCACAAGGAGAGGGTATCAAAGCATAATTTTATTTACAATGCATATGATGACATTGCCTTCTAGGCTATCTATAATATATTGCTGAGTACTCTCTTCTCAATACATTTAAAATCTACTATTTATTGTTAATACACACAAGAGTTGGTAAAAATGGTTCTGAAAAGTAAGTGAAGAGCTCTATGGATTAACTGGAAGGCAAGAGCCTAGCAACTTTTCTTACAGCAAAACAGATTGTGGATTTTATATTTATCTTTTTTCAGTACTAATTTTGAATATTTATGACCAAAAATTCAAAATGGGTGCTTTAAAAATACATCCAGACACAGGGAACTCAAACCGGAGCTCTGTGACAACCTAGAGGGGTGGAATGGGGAGGAAGATGGGAGGGAGGCTTATGTGGGAGGCGACGCATGTATACCTTTGGCTGATTCATGCTGATGCTTGGTAGAAATGAACACAATTCCGTAAAGCAATTTTCCTTCAATTAAAAATTTTTTTTAAATTTATCCAAAAAGCGCAGTAATTTGCCCTCAAGTTAATGAAATATAAGATAATTCCTCAAGATTGCATTTCCATGGACCCTGAAACTGAAAAAAATGGTCTCATGGATTTAGCTCAGCCAAATCCTGCTCTCCAGCTAGTATCATCATTAATGTGTATTTTTGCTTTGCTTAAGATATGATCATATTGCATCCTAAGATAGAATATGGTTCTTGGCACAAAGTAGGAGCTCAAAATATTTGTTTAATGGGACTGATGCACCAGGTAAGCCTTCCCTGATAGCTCAATGGAAAGAAGTTGTCTGCAGTGCAGGAGACGTGGGTTCGAAGCCTGAGTCGGGAAGATTCCCTGGAGAAGGGAATGGAAACCCACTCCAGTGATCCTTGCCTGGGAAATCCCATGGAAGGAGGAGCCTGGGGGGTACAGTGTGCGAGGCAGCAAAAGAGTTGGACACAACCTATCGACTAAAAAACAGCAACAATGAACCAGGCAGTGAATCATCCATTCATGCTTTCTTTCATTCAGTATTATTGACGGAGCATGAGCTATGGAAGTGGCTAAGAACTCAGATTCTGGAGGTAGATTTCCTGGGTTCAAACTGGTTCTACCTCTTGACAGCTGTGTGATATGGGACACATTTAACATTTCAGTGTCTCAGTGTCCTCCTCTATAAAATGAAGCAGCTACAAATACTAATAAAGTTTTTTGATGAATGTACTATATATATTACAGATTTAGAGCAATATTGGGTACTTTGTGTCTTATGAATATTTAATCAATAGGTAGATACATAAAGATATGTAGATGATCAATTTCCCAGTGCAAAGAACAGAATGAAGCAATATCTCAGTTCCCAATGTGCTCAAAATACTCAGATATTCTTCTACCCCAGCAATGCCTAACATTCAGAAAATAAGCTTTTAATTTAAATGAGACTTTAGGTTACAAGCTCAGAAACATGAAATTTATCACAAGGTCATATGATGATCAAGATCCCTTTAAGTAAATATACCTTCTCTTTATTCTTATAGACAAAATAATGAAGTCATTGAAATTCATGTTCATCATTCCCATAATCTTCCTCCTTTGTAATGGCCCTTCTCACTTAGAGAAGAAATAATCTAATATGAGCTTACAACACTTTTTAGTTCGTACTTTAATTAACTTTGTATGTTTGTAAATAATTTCTACTGTGTCTCTTCAACCATGCATGTAAAGATTTTTAAGACTTTTTCCATAATGATAAAATGAAAGCATTCTTCCCTTTAAAAAATGTTTAGTTAGGGCTTGACAAATAAAAGATTTAAGGGAGGAGCAAAGGGACCCCAGAAGAGTTAATATACTATAAACTACATGCTCCTCATTTTTTCAGTCTCAAACATCTATTGACTCCATATCATTTCTTTGTCTACCCCCAGGACCACTGCTGTCGTTCAGGTTTTCATCCCTTACCACCAGAACTACTGAAGTCTCCTTTGCTTCCCAGCTTGTCCCTTCTTCCCCTGTATCCCATTATCTGCATTGCAACTTTCCAAATGAGAGCTCTGACAATGCTACTTTCAGGCTCAAAAGTCTAACAGGATAGCATGCCTCAGTGGAGGTTCCAAACTTCATTGCCTATAAGACTCATCCAACTGAGCTCCTTGTCTCCGAAGTTGTTGGTTCAGTATAGTTTTGATGGGCTCAAGGTTTAGCCCCAGGGATTTTGATGAAGTCACTCCATGGCCAGTGTTTGAGAGCCACCAGCTAAGAGTCGGACATGACTGAGCAACTTCACTTTCACTTTTCACTTTCCTGCATTGGAGAAGGAAATGGCAACCCACTCCAGTCTTCTTGCCTGGAGAATCCCAGAGACGGGGGAGCCTGGTGGGCTACCGTCTATGGGGTCACACAGAGTCGGACACGACTAAAGTGACTTAGCAGCAGCAGCAGCCAGAAGGAAAAGTCAAGGTACACTAGCCCTTCCAGGATTAGTCCTTGCTTGTCTCTCTCCACTCCCACATACCCATGCCCCTCCGATTGGAGTTCCTACGTCCACACCTTGTAGCTGCTTCACTCTTGGCCCAGTAGTCATCTCCCCTTTGTGATTCATGGTAAAAGTTGGTAGCTCTGTTTCTAGCATTTTCCAAAACACTCTGCCTAAACTACATTGAACCTTTCCTTACTTTTATGAGAATTTATGCTGCATGTAGTGCTGGAATAATGGCATTAAAAATGCACAGTACATCTGGACAAAAAAAAAAGAAGTCCATTTTTCATTTCTATCTGTTGGGAACATTAAAGGCAGCTGCAGTACATAGCACCCTCCTCCCAATTCCTTCTCTCCCGTTTTCTCACGCCCACCTACCAGAGTTCCTTTCTCTTCCAAACTCCCTGGAGATTCTCCCACACATCCAGCCTTACTTGATCTTTATCCTTCTCATCCATCTTCTTTCCTCCTGATTTTGCAATTTGAAAATCCCAAAGGAAAAAAATAACACTTGTTTAGAAGACTGGAAATGTCAAGGAGACACAGCTCCTTTAGTGCATAGGACTTGCTCCTAGTCATAACGGAGAAGGGAGATGTGGGAACAATCATACAGAATCCTGCCTCTCCCATTTCAGCTTGAGCTCCTTCAGAACAGTGATGTCTTACTGATTTCGATTTCTCTGTACAAACCCAGATCTCAAAATACAGTAATATTAGAATCTGAGGTGACAGGTGTGTCTTTTACCGTGTATTGTATTTACCTACTTATAGGAATTGCCTTAAGAAAATCTAACATACAATCAATAATGTTGGAGGATAATTTGTCTTCATCGTAATTTCCTCTTTTGCTGCCACCATCTGAAGAAACAGTCTCCTGATTCTGTGCATTCCAATCACCATACTTATGTAACAAATTGTTCCAAACTTAGTGATATAAAAAAATTCTTTATTTTGCATGCAGATTTCTTAGGACGGGTATTCAGGGAGGACTTGACAGGGTAGTCCTCCCTGGGGTTATGTGGGTACAGTCAGAGGGCTGCTGTTACCTGCAGGCTTGACTGGGCCTGAGGATCCATGTTCCTGGGGCTCTTGGGTGAATGTGTGATGCATATGCATAGGGTTGCTAGGGTGGCTTCGCAATATGGCGTTTGGCTTCCTCCAAAGCATGTGTGCAAGAAGCCGAAGTGTGCGCTGCAGTGCCTTTTTTGACCTAGCCTTAGAATCACACCCTGTCCACTCTGCTTTGTTCTGTTGATCTCTTCGAGTCAGTGCTGATTAGTTTTGAGAGAGGACCAAAACACAGGTTATGGACAGTGGGGGTGTGCATCATTGGGTAGCATCTTGGAGGCCGGTTACCCTCCGAACACCCACGCTTTCCTAGAAGATAAATTGTGGACTACCTAAGTTGTTGTGCTACAACTGCTGTAAGGAACAAGGAGCATGAGGTCTTACAAATGCAACATTTTATAGCTGGAAAGATCAAGTGTGTGTGTGTGTGTGTGTGTGAAAGTCACTCAGTTGTGTCCGTCTGTTTGTGACCCCATTGACAGTAGCCCTCCAGTCTCCTTTGTTCATGAAACTCTCCAGGCCAGAGTACTGGACTGGGTAGCCGTTCCCTTCTCCAGGGGATCTTCACAACCCAGCAATCAAGCCCAGGTCTCTCACATTGTGGGCAGATTCTTTATAGTGTGAGCCACCAGGGAAGCTTGGAAAGATCAAGAGATTATATCTAACTCAAGTGGTCTTAAGTCATAGATCTAGAAGTAGCTTTGTGTGTGCTAAGTCACTTCAGTCATGTCTGACTCTTTTCAACCCCATGTACTATAGCCCGCCAGGCTCTTCTGTCCATGGGTTTCTCCAGGCAAGAGGTGGCTTTAGGGATTAGCTAATTCAACCACTTAATTCACAGATAAGAAAAGAGAGGATCATTGATACCATTTTTCTAGAATCCATATATGTGCATTAATATAAAACGTTTGTTTTTCTCTTTCTGAATTGCTTCACTCTGTATAATGGGTTCTAGGTTCATCCACTTCACTAGAACTGACTCAAATTCATTCTTTTTTATGGCTGAGTAATATCTCATCGTGTATTTGTATCACATCTTTATCCATTCATCTGTTGACATCTACGTGGCTTCCGTGTCCTAGTTAGGGAAGGAACAGAGATGCAGATATAGAGAATGGACTTCTGGACACAGTGGGGGAAGGAAAGAGACGAATGGAGAAAGTAGAATTGACATATTTACACTAACGTGTAAAATAGGTAGCTGGTGAGAAGAGAAGGTGCTCTACAAGACAGGGAGCCCAGCTTGGTGTTCTGTGATGACCTAGAGGGGAGGGATAGGAGGAGGGAAAGAAGCTCAAGCAGGACGTGAAATATGTATAATTTTGGCTGGTTTGTGTTGTTGTGCAGCAGACATTAACAAAACATTGCAAAGCAATTTTCTCCCAATTAAAAAA
>NW_011488621.1:204247-226848 GCF_000754665.1 Bison bison bison
AAAAAAAAAAAAAAAAAAAGCGAGGCTCAGAAAGAACATTTGTGGCAGAGCTGAGTCAAGAGGTCAGAACTACTGTATCCCAGGCCAATAAATAATCAAAGAAAGCAAACACAAACAAAACTCTCTGGGGAAATCTGAGAAGAAAAAGTGCAAATGTGTTCTTTGATATGTAAAATAATCTGAATTTGAGAAGACATTATAAATTGCATACTTTTTATGACTAAGTATCATGCAGTGTAGCTGTGGTTTTCTTTGTTGGTCATATGTGCTGCACACTAGTTTGCGTGGGTTTTATTTGCTCACAACACTGTATTCTATTGACACGTTCCTAATTGTGTTAATTTACTTATCATAGTGTAGTCAGTTGCTCAGATATTAAAATTAAATGGAGCATTTTCCGCTCATTTATCTCTTAACAATTATAGAAATATTAAAAGAGAACTTTAAAATAAGATATAGAGTAATGAAGATTTTTAAAATTAATTGCATACGTTAATCTTTGACTTTAAAATCTTGGAAAACACTTAATTAGAAGGCAATTTGTGCAAAATAGAATGTCTTGAATTCTGCTTTTCACTGCCTAGAAATTAAGTCCAGATAAATTTCACTAATAATTTCTTTCAATGTTGTTGTTCAGTCACTAAGTTGTGTCTGACTCTTTGTGACGCCATGGACTGCAGCACACCAGACTCATCTGGCCTCCAGTAACTCCCAGAGTTTTCTCAAATTCATGTCCATTGAGTTGGCAATGCTATTTAACCATCTCATCTTCTGCCATCCCCTTCTCTTTTCCCTTCTATCTTTACCAACATCAAGGTCTTTTCCAATGAGTTAGCTCTTCCCATCAACTGGCCAAAGTATTAGAGCTTCAGCTTTAGCATCAGACCTTCCAATGAATATTCAAGGTTGATTTCCTTTAGAACTGACTAGTTTGATCTCCTTGCAGCCCAAGGGACTCTCAAGAGTCTTCTCCGGCACAAAAATTTGACAGCATCAAATCTTCAGTGTTCAGCCTTCTTCCTTTTTTTTTTTTTAATGGGCCAACTTTCACATTCTACATGACTACTGGAAAAAACCATAGCCTTGAGTATACAGGCCATGGTCAGCGAAGTGATGTCTTTATTTTTTAATATGCTGTCTAGGTTTGTTAATAGCTTGCCTTCAAATGAATAATTGCTTTTTAATTTCAAGGCTGCAGTCACTGTCACAGTGATTTTGGAGCCCAAGGAAAAACAAATCTGTCACTGCTCCACTTTTTCCCCTTAATTTTCCATGAAGTGATGGGACAAGATGCCATGACCTTAGTTTTTTGAATGTTGAGTTTCAAGCCAGTTTTTTCACTCCTCTTTCACCTTTATCAAGAGTAGTATCATCTGCATATCTGAAGCAATTGATATTTATCCTGGCAATCTTGATTCCGAGCTTGTGATTTATTCAGCATGGCATTTTGCATGATGTACTCTGCATATGCTATGACAAACCTAGAGAAGCATATTAAAAAGAAGAGACATTACTTTGTTGACAAAGGTCTGTCTAGTCAAAGCTATGGTTTTCCCAGTAGTCATGTATGGATGGGAGAAGGCAATGGCACCCCACTCCAGTACTCTTGCCTGGAAAATCCCATGGACAGAGGAGCCTGATGGGCTGCAGTCCATGGGGTCACTAAGAGTCGGACACGACTGAGCGACTTCACTTTCACTTTTCACTTTCCTGCATTGGAGAAGGAAATGGCAACCCACTCCAGTCTTCTTGCCTGGAGAATCCCAGGGATGGGGGAGCCTGGTGGGCAGCCGTCTATGGGGTCACACAGAGTCGGATACGACTGAAGCGACTTAGTAGCAGCAGCAGCATGTATGGATGTGAGAGTTGGATCATAAAGAAAGCTGACCGCTGAAGAACTGATGCTTTTGAACAGTCGTGTTGGAGAAGACTCTTGAGAGTCCCTTGGATTACAAGGAGATCCAACCAGTTCATCCTAAAAGACATCAGTCCTGAATATTCACTGGAAGAACTGGTGCTGAAGCTGAAATTCCAATACTTGGGCCACCTGATGTGAAGAACTGACTCATTGGAAATGACCCTGATGCTGGGAAAGATTGAAGGCAGGAAGACAAAGGGAAAATAGAGGATGAGATGGTTGGATGGCATCACTGACTCAATGGACATGAGTTTGAATAAGCTCTGGGAGTTGGTGATGGACAGGGAAGCCTGGTGTGCTGCATGCATGGGGTCACAAAGATTCAGACATGACTGAGCAACTGAACTGAACTTTGCATATAAGTTAAATAAGCAGGGTGACTGTATACAGCCTTGTCATACTTCTTACCCAATTTGAACCAGTCTGTTGTTCCATGTCCGTTCTAACTGTTGCTTCTTGACCTGCATACAGGTTTCTCAGGAGCCAGATAAGGTTATCTGGTATTTCCATCTCTTTAAGAACTTTGCAGTTTGTTGCGATCGACAGAGCATAGTCAATGGAGCAGAGTAGATATTTTCTGGAATTTTCTTGCTTTTTCTATGATCCAACAGATGTTGATAATTTGATCTCTGGTTCCTCTGCCTTTTCTAAATCCAGCTTGAAAATCTGGAAGTTCTCAGTTCACGTACTACTGAAGACTAGCTTGAAGGATTTTGACCATAACCTGGTAGTATGTGAAATAAACACAACGGTATGGTAGTTCGACCAATTCTAAGTTTTCCAAATTTGCTGCCACGTTGAATGCAGCAATTAACAGCATTATCTTTTAGTATTTTAAATAGCCCAGCTGGAATTCTGTCTCCTCCACTACGTTTGTTAGTAGTAATGATTCCTAAGGCCCATATGACCTCACACTCCAGAATGTCTGGCTCTGGGTGAGTGACCACACCATCATGGTTATCCAGGTCATTAAGACCTTTTTTTGTTTAGTTCTTCTGAGTATTCTTGCCACCTCTTCTTAATCTCTTCTGCTTCTGTTAAGTCCTTATCATTTCTGTCCTTTATTGTGTTCATCTTTGCATGAAATGTTCCCTTCATATCTCCAATTTGCTTGAAAAGCTCTCTAGTCTTTCTCATTCTATTGTTTTCCTCTATTTCTTTGCACTGTTCTTTTAAGAATTCTTCTTAGAACACTGTTCTTCTCATCTGTCCTTGCTATTCTCTGGAACTCTACATTCAGTTGGCTGTATCTTTCCCTTTCTCCTTTGCCTTTCACTTCATTTCTTTCCTCAGCTATTGTAAAGCCTCCTCAGCCAACCACTTGGCTTTCTTGCATTTCTATTTCTTTGGGATGATTATGATCAGTGCCTCCAGTAAAGTTATGAAGTTCCATCCATAGTTTTCTGGCACTCTATCTGCCAGATCTAATCCCTTGAAACTATTTGTCACCTCCACTATATAATCATAAGAGATTTGCTTTAGGTCATACCTGAATGGCCTAGCGGTTTTCCCTACTTTCTTCAATTGAAGCCTGAATTTTGCAATAAAGAGCTCATGATCATCATCTCTAGGTTTTGTTTTTACTGACTGTATTGAGCTTCTCCATATTTGACTGCAAAGAACACAATCAATCTGATTTCAGTATTGACAATCTGGTGATGTCCATGCATAGAGTCATCTCTTAAGTTGTTGCAAAAGGGTGTTTGTTATGACTGGCATGGTCTCTTATCAAAATCCTGCTAACTTTGCTCTGCTTCATTTTCTACTCCAAGAACAAACTTGCCTGTTACTTTGGGTATGTTTATTTTAAATAAATTTATTTATTTGTAATTGAAGGATAATTGCTTTACAGAATTGTGTTGATTTCTGCGAAACATCTCCTGTGATGAAAAAGACACGTTTTTTGGTGTTAATTCTAGAAGGTGTTGTAGATCTTCACAGAACATGTCAACTTCAACTTCTTTGGCATTAATGTTGGGGATATAGACTTGGATTACTGTGATGTTGAATAGTTTACCTTAGAAATGAATTGAGATGAGTCTATTTTTGTTTTTGTTTTGTTTGTTTTTTTTGAGATTTCACTGAAGTACTGCATTTCAGACTTTTGCTGATTATGAGGGCCACTCCATTTCTGCTAAGGGATTCTTGCCCATAGTAGTAAAAATAGTGATCATTTGAATTAAATTCGCCTATTCCCGTCTATTTTGGTTCACCGATTCCTAAGATGTCAATGTTCAGTCTTGCCATCTCCTGCTTGACCACTGTGAGTCATGGACCTAACATTCCAGTTTCCTATGTAATATTGTTCTTTAAGTATCAGAGTTTTCTTTCACCATCAGACACATCCACAGCTGAGCATCACTTCCACTTTAGCCCAGCCGCTTCATTCTTTCTGGAGCTGTAAGTAATTGCCCTCCACTGCTTTTCCCAGTAGCATGATGGACACTTTCTGACCGGGTGGGCTCATCTTCCGGTGTCACACCTTTCTGCTTTTTCATACTGTCCATGGAGTTCTCAGGGGCTTCCCTAGTGGCTCAGTGGTAAAAAACTTGCCTGCAATGCAAGAGCCACAGGAGAGGTGTGTTCGATTCCTGGGTTGGAAAGATCATCTGGAGAAGGAAATGACAACCCACTCCAGTGTTCTTGCCTGGAGAATCCCATGGACAGAGGAGCCTGGCAGGTTACAGTCCATGGGGTCACAAAGTCAGACATGACTTGGTGACTAAACCACCACCACCACCACGGGGTTCTCATGGCAAGAATCCTGAAGTGGGTTGCCATTTCCTCCTCCAGTGGGCCCCGTTTTGTCTGAACTCTTCAGTGTGACCTATCCATCTTGGGTAGCCCTGCATGGCATGCTCATAGCTTTATTGAATTCCCCAAGCCCCTTTGCAATGACAAGACTGTGATCCATGAATATGTAATCCACATTTCTTTCAATATGAAATTCTTTTACCTACTCTAAGTAAGGTCACAGACTATCTATTTTCAAGCTACAGCTGTTATTTCATTATTTTGACAACTTGAATTGAATATCCAAATTACAGAGTGCAACTATTTATAGACTTTCTTTGTGATTGGAATATAAGGCAAATAAAAGTAAAAGGGTCATTTGATTTTGAAAGTTTTACTGTTGTAGTTACAGACTGACATACATAGGGATAAAAACTTTGGCCTTGCATTAGTTCTTCTGTATATTTTGCTTTGGTTTCTTAAGAGAACAGGATATGACAGGGGAGACATACACATTCTCATCTATTTTTTTTTTTTTTTTTGGAGAAAAATACACCTTATTTCTATGACTTAGGATAACACTACACTGGGTTAGGGTGATGTGTTAATGTTTGGGATTAACCCAGGTCAGAGGAGTCTAATAGTTTATTTACATTCTATCTACATCACCAAGAATTTCTTCACGAGGTCTTCATTTTTAATTTTTGAAACTAAAATAGTTTTAGCTTGCTAATTATGTAATCCACTTCCCCTCCATTTAATGTACACAAAGGTGATTTTAAATATTATTTTCCTGTAGTTGCAGCCCTAATAATTAGCTATTGTTACTAGATATTCAGCTAAATGTTAAACGCAGCAGGAACTACACAGAGTCCAAATGCAAAGAATCTTTTAATTCTAGATTATTTACTATCCTTGTATTTTAAAATCATCTTACATAAACTGTTAAAATTATACTTTACATATCTATTATTTAATGACCCACACTGCTATAGCCTAGTCTTCTGTTATTATATAAGCAAACCACCCACCGAGTTTTCTTTGTGTAGCTGAAGGCCCACAGCATGCTCCTGAGGCATAACTATTAACAGATATGAATCTTTTCAGGGCAAAGGAAATGATAGTAAGGAGAGTTAGCAGTTTTAACTTAAACTGCATTTTAGTTGAGGTCTGTACTTAAGAAGGTTTTAGAATTGATACTGTGTGGTGGTCATAATGAACAAGGATTGAAACAATCAATAGACTGGTAACATTATAGGTAAAATATCTGATGAAAACATATACCTCTAACAGAAAACTCCAAGTTGTAATATATACGTCCTTGTAATTTAAATTTGGAGTTTATTTCTTGCCTCTGATTTATTGGCCTTTGTTTATTCCTGCTTTATTATTTTGCTATTGTGAACTGCTTTGCATCAATTCGATGCCAGTTTGAAAAAGAGTTGTAGTAAATTCTATAATAGTGGTACCGATTTTATAAAAACCTACAAACGCCCTCTCCACCACTCTTGTTTGTGCTTTCTTTCTTTTCTTCCATATTTGCTTTGGCTTACAAGCCAGTGCTTGCCCAATGAGTTAGTTGAAATGGCAACATTAATTTTTATGTGAAGAAGCACACCAACTGTACCGAGAGAGAAGGGGTGGCAAGCAGGGAAGAGTCAGGTGAGACAAAACATCCTAGCATGCGCATTGCACCAGCTGTACTGTTCCGGGAAGATGCTCTGCAGTCATAAGGTAACACAAGCTTTTTGTCAACGATGATGCCCGTGAATGAAGGCTGTAATAACCTTCATGAAAACCTTTCTTTTGGCTTGAAACCTTCTCACCATTCAACAATTTAGGATATTTACCTACTTGTTCCTTGTTTTAAAAGTCCCGTTATCAAGATATGACAGAGGGGCATTTAGTAATGAGCAGACAACAAAAATAAAAGAAAACAGACAAAATTAAAGTTGCAAGAGTACCCTATAGCACATTTAAGATTCTTTACAGTTTCTGGGAGACAAAGTAAGCTTGGCCCTTTCCACAGCTGTCCATGGGACATGCTCGTTTAGAAGTGTTGTGGGTCCCACCTTCTGCCGGCTGGCATTCCATTATGGGGAGACACTCAGAGAGCTTGATGAGTAAATAAGATTGGATCCTGGAGGGTATATTCTTTGGAGCTAGATCTTAGGTGTAAGCCTGGACTTCAAAAGTTACTGTATGTGAGAATATGAACAAATCTCTTAATCAGTTTGACTGTAATTTTTGGTCTATAAGTCACATTTTTAATCATAAAGTTAGCTTTCCAACCTCCTAATTTACAGGATTTTGAAGGCTATCAATAATAATAATAATATAATAGTGTGTTTGCCATGGCATTTGTATCAATCTGAAAGCACTAGCCAGAACAAGCATGATTCTTTGAATTTGTTGTTGTTGTTCAGTCGCTCAGTTGTGTCCAACTCTTTGTGACCCCATAGACTGCAGCACGCCAGGCTTCCCTGTCCTTCATCATCTCCTAGAGCTTGCTCAAACTCATGTCCATTCAGTTGGTAATGCCATCCAACCATCTCATCTGCTGTCCCTTTCTCCTCCTGCCTTCAATCTGTCCCAGCATCAGGCTTTTCTAATGCATCAGTTCATCACATCAGGTGGCCGAGGTATTGGCACTTCAGCTCCAACATCAGTCCTTCCAATGAACACCCAGGACTGATCTCCTTTAGGATGGACTGGTTGGATCTCCTTGCAGTCCAAGGGACTCTCAAGGGTCTTCTTTAGCACCACAGTTAAAAGCATCAATTCCTTGGCTCTCAGCCTTCTTTGTGGTCCAACTCTCACATCCATACATGACTACTGAAAAACCATAGTTTTAACTATACAGACCTTTGTTGGCAAAGTAATGTCTCTGCTTTTAAATACGCTCTCTAGGTTTGTCATAGCTCTTCTTCCAAGGAGCAAAAATCTTTTAATTTCATGGCTGCAGTCACCATCAGTTTTTTGGAGCCCAAAAAACAAAGTCTGTCACTGTTTCCATGGTTTCCCCATTTATTTGCCATGAAGTGATGGAACTAGATGATCTTAGTTTTTTGAATGTTGAGTTTTAAGCCAGCTTTTTCACTCTCCTCTTTCACTTTCATCAAGAGGTTTTTGTTCTTCTTCACTTTCTGCCATAAGGGTGGTATCATCTACTTATCTGAGGTTACTGATATTTCTCCCTTCAATCTTGATTCCAGCTTGTGCTTCATCCAGCCCAGCATTTCTCAGGATGTACTCTGCATGTAAGTTAAACAAGCAGGGTGATAACATACAGCCTTGATTTACTCCTTTCCAAATTTGGAACCAGTCTGTTGTTCCATGTCCAGTTCTAACTGTTATATCTAGACCTGCATACAGGTTTCTCAGGAGGCAGGTAAGGCAGTCTGGTGTTCTCATCTCTAAGAATTTTCCACAGTTTGTTGTGATCCACAGTCAAAGGCATTAAAGTAGTCAATGAAGCAGAAGTAGATGTTTTCTTTGGAATTTCTTGCTCTTTCTGTTATCCAACAGATGTTGGCAATTTGATCTCTGGTTTCTCTGCCTTTTCTAAATCCAGCCTGAACATCTGGAAGTTCTCATTTCATGTAGTGATGAAGTCTAGCTTGGAAAATTTTGAGCATTACTTTGCTAGAATATGAAATGAGTGAAATGTGTTGATGGATAGGGAGGCCTGGCGTGCTGTGCTTCATGGGGTCGTAAAGAGCCGGACACGACTGAGCGACTGAACTGAACTGAACTGTGCAATAATTTGCACATTCTTTGGCATTGCCTTTGGGATTGAAATGAAAAGTGACCTTTTCCAGTCCTGTGGCCATTGCTGAGTTTTCCAAATTTGCTGGCATATTGAGTGCAGCACTTTAACAGCATCATCTTTTAGGATTTGAAATAGCTCAACTGGAATTCTATCACTTCTACTAGCTTTGTTTTTAGTGATGCTTCCTAAGGCCCACTTGACTTCTCATTCCAGGATGTCTGGCTCTGGGTGAGACAATAGACATCTTTGAATTACTGTAGCCAATAGTGCCCACTGTCTCCATGATTTCACATATAGAACTAGGAATACGTCTACTAGAATAACAGCTCCTCTAAAGGGGGTAATGTATTTTATGAATCCTTGGTTCTGCTCATCTAATTGTCAGGCACTAATAAATGATCAATTGGAGAAGGCAATGGCACCCCACTCCAGTACTCTTGCCTGGAAAATCCTATGGACAGAGGAGCCTGGTAGGCTGCAGTCCATGGGATCGCTAAGAGTCAGACATGACTAAGCAACTTCACTTTCACTTTTCACTCTCATGCATTGGAGAAGGAAATGGCAACCCACTCCAGGGTTCTTGCCTGGAGAATCCCAAGGAGGGGGGAGCCTGGTGGGCTGCCATCTATGGGGTCACACAGAGTCGGACACGACTGAAGTGACTTAGCAATAAATGATCAATAATGTTTGCTTAATAGACAGCTAAACAAATATGGTAGGCAAGCTTCTGAAAGGCAAAATAGTTTTGCATTTTATAATCTCCAGAGGTAAAATTAGTTTAATGATGGGTTGCTATAGGAAGACAGATCTAAGAAGGGTAAAAATTAAATCCCAAAATAGAATAGGATTTCTTAATATTTTTCTTAGCAGAAGTTATTGTATTTATCAGGAAAAATGAGCTAATGCTGCAATAACAATACCAAAGTTCATAGGCTCCAAACAATATCATTCATGCTCTATATCCTTCAAGGATTAGCATGGTTACTTTGACCATTTGAATCACCTTGGCTGATGGAACAGCCACCATCCTGAATGTTGCTAATCCTCCTAGTTGAGGGAGAAGGAATGTCCTGTGGAGGTTTCTGGATGGAAAACTAAATGCTGCAGCCTTTGAGCTTTTCCACTCACATCTCATTGGCCAGCACTTGATATCTGGCCCCGAACAAAAGGAGACCAGGAAACTAAACTGTACCCAGAAGATAATATCAATGACCACTATACCCGATCACGTACTAGGATTTTATCCACAGAATTAAATAGAAGTACCACAAGGGAGATTGGGCTAGGAGAGGTCAATCTGTAATTGGATAATTCTGCAAATGCGTTTATTTTCCCAACCCGTATGCAGTGCCTACAAACTTTATTTTTATTTTGAAAATTTAGCATTTATTGCATTTGTGCTATGACTTCTTCTAGGCTGCTAAGTTCTAAATATACCTATATTTAATTTTTTTTTATAATTGTTAACTCTATTTTAATTGACTTGTATTTGTGTCTGTCACTCTTTTCTGAGTGTGTCTGTTTAGTTGCTTGGTTATGTCTGACTCTTTGCGGCACTACCAGCAAAGAACCCGCCTGTCAATGCAGGAGACCTAAGAGATGTGGGTTTAATCCCTGGGTTGGGAAGATCTTCTGGAGAAGGGCATGACAACGCACTCCAGTATTCTTGCCTGGAGAATTCCACAGACAGAGGAGCCTGACCGGCTACAGTCCATGGGATTACAAAGAGTCAGATACAACTGAAGCAACTTAGCACACACAAACATCTGACTCTTTGTGATCCTTTGAACTGTAGCCTGCCAGGCTCCTCTGACCATGAGATTTTTCAGGAAAGAATACTGGAGTTGGTTGCCATTTCCTTCTCCAGGGGATCTTCCCAACTCCAGGAATTGGACCTGCGTCTCCTGCATTGCAGGCAGATTCCTTACATACTGAACTATCAGGGAAGCACCTCTTTCTCTATGGCTTGCTGTAATTGTTATATTCTACCATGTTTCCACAGCTTTCAGTATATAAATGTGCACCATTTCCTCCAAAATTAATTTTCTCTTTCAGGTCATAACGAGGTGTTTTTTTTTTTGTTTTTGTTTTAAAACTAAAGCATACTTTGAAGAAGGGTTCACATTACAGGTATACTGATTGAATGAAAACTGAAATTCCAGGCAGCATGATGGGAAAGTGCAGGCTTATTCTAAGATGGTAACCTAGGGGGCCGTTCTCCTGACAGATTGCTGTTTGTGTTTTTCTGACTTTCTATCATACCTTGCATGAGAATGGGTCTGTCTCTATATACTGAACAGAAACAGATTTCTGTGGATTGAAAGTTGTTTTACAAAGGCTCCAAGGCTAAAGTGAAGCAAAGTATTGTCTCACATAGAGTAGAAATCCCAGATGAATGCTTAGAATCTAGTATTCTTGTAAATACTTAGTTCTTCCTCTGCATGGTTTTGCTTGATGTGTGTGTGTGTTTTGGGGGTGAATTGATTATGAAAAACCCATAACTAAATCAACTTTCAAATTATTGGCACACAGTGGCAAATGTGTTTTATAAGAATCTTTACAAACAACCAGTTTGGTCACAGTAGCAGTTAAATAGCTCCTCTAAAGTATATCTCAACATGCGGTGACTCTCCCCTTGTGTTATTTTGTCAGTAATGCTGACTGACTTGCTGCAGTCCATGGGGTGTCAAAGAGTCGAACACGACTGAGCCACTGAACTGAACTGAAAGTTGTGGTTATCTGGGCTTGTGACACTGGAGTAGTTACATGACCTATCGTCCCATTTTTGTCCACTGGCCTTTCGTGAGAAAACTTCACAGCCATTTGTCTAGGCTACTCTAAATGAGAAGCGATTCTTCTCCTCTGCTTTGCTGAATGTTAATGAGGTGATGAGTGTGCTCCCCTTGGAAAGAGGTGTGGACCTGATGCTGGACGTTTGATGAGTTTAACAGTCACCAGCACGAGACTGTGGAGAAAGTAGGGTAAGGCAATATCTATGAGTGACTAAAAATACACAAATGCCGAGGATGAACGGTGGGATGTGGAGGGTTCTCTCAAGTGACTGCCATGTGAGGAAGGGATGTGATAGAAGTGCCAGCTCATCCTCTTCGAGGTATGGCACAGCTGATAGGTAAGAGCATCACTGTTTAATGGCTCTGGTTTAAAAAGAGAAGTATATTTTGAATTTTCGAAATGGGAAAAAAAAATGGCTTAGATTGAAGCTAGTCCCTCTCAGCGTGGTCATACCCATCAGCCCGAGAAAATAGAATTCTTATTTGAAGTTTATCTTTGATGCAAATGAGACTCAGAAGAAACAAATGTGAAGTCCTTAATAGCTCAGTTTGTTCATTGTGAATTCTCACCCTTGATGTGTGACTTCATTTTGCCAAATTGTGTGGCTTGGGAATTATAATATAATTGATAAATTCAGGCCAATAGTAGCTGAGGAGAAAGCAGGATACGGCAGTAAAACTAGTCACAAATACTCAGTTTAGAATGTGGAGAGCCAGACATAAATGCCTAGCTGTGCAGTTTGACATACTTTATAGTCCCACACAAATAACTTTGAAGGCTATGCTTTCATTTCATTTTATTTTTTTAAAGTCCCACACATCCATTAAAACTGTTACTATAAAGATCATGTAAGTTATATAGTGTAAGTATATCCATGTGCACTTAGCTTGTGATATAAAATGTGAGGACTTTGAGTAACTAAAAAGTGCCATGCTTACTTTTTCACATTTTATTTGATATTTTTACCTTCTGCCTTATTTGTTGGTTTCCCCACCAAAGCCCCAAAGGTCCTAAAACATATTTGAAATTATCTTGGGTTTATGTACTGAATGAATACTTTGATAACTGTGAAGATATAAAATTAACACAAGAGACTATGTTTTCATAGTGGACTTACAGAAAGTAGAAAGTAGACTTTGAACCTGGAAGACAGTACTACTGGCAGAGGAATAGGTCCTCTTAGAATTCAAATCCCTCTTAGCACAAGAATTATTGACCCACGAGATGCATAATGGTTCCTTAGTTTATTATATCCAGTCCATTGCAGCTCAGGCATGCTTAGCCTTTGTGTGTTGCAGAGTTCAATAAAGAACACTGATGGAAGCCCACTGCAAAGCTAAACGCAATCATTAGGTCACAACTCTTGTTTCTCTATCTCCCCAGCACTTTTCGGAGTATCTTGTAAGAATCCACACTGCACATACACATAAGTGAATTCAGCTCACAATTCAAGTCAACGTCTTTGGAATGCTAACTCACAGGCATCACTCAGCAGGAGAGTATCCTGTACAGAGGGTCGAGAGATTCCACAGTTCAGCCCAAGTGACATGCAGTGTTTCTGAATACCAATAGTATTTGCTAGTGAAAGACCTTCTTCAGATGGAAGCTGAACTTTTGAGATATAAGAATCATTACAATAAAACCAGAGGCTCAGAACTACAAATATGTTAATATACAATTAGTTCTAGTGTCATATAGTTAATAAATAAGATTTCTTTATGGTTCAGCAACATAGTCACATGTGGGGCATTGCCTGTAAATCACAAGCACTTCTTGTTCTTGCTAATTGGTGAACTGATCTATTACCAAGTCTCTTAAATGTTATATGATCTAGATTTGTGAGCAGAGGTATCAGTTATATTTAGGAGCTCCTGAAATTTGTACTATTTACATAAAAAGAACAGAGCAAAATATCTGCCTGGATGTTGCTGTGCTGTATCATGTTTCAAAGGAGAAGGAGGCATTTGCTTCAGGGATCTCTAGTTCCCATCCATAACTGTAAAGCCTTGAATTGTTTAGGCTATAGGCTGTCATACTAAAATGTCGTCAGCATTAAACAAAAGTCTTTAGCATAATAATTTAGAGCAACTGATACAGCAGAAAGTAGAGTTTTAAACAACAGCTCATGAGTTGAGCAGGGCATTCTGAAATACATATTTTGAAATAAAAAAGGTTCAACTTTGTGAAATTTGAATACAAGGTCTTCTAAATGAATGTTATATGAATTTGAGAGACAAAGAAATAGAACATTTGAGAAGACTGATTAATTAAACTGCTTTACATCGTGCGGGCCAACAGTATTGGAAATATGTATCAATACGCTTTTTAGTCACACAAAATGGACACCATCTAATCCAAAGAAGAGAATCAGGGATCCACAAAGGCACCGCTGAATGTCTTCTGACGATGGTTTGGTGAGTGAAATGTAAAGCCAGGATTTACAAATATTACACAAGTGAACACTGTTATTGCACTCAGGCTGAAAAATCCTGTTCAAATCCAATAAGTGGTTTAAGATGTGCAAATAGAGGCTTCTGCAGGGAGTCAGGCATTAGAAGCCACCTGGAGCATGTGCTAGAGATTGTATCCATCAATACAGCAGCTGGGCTGAAATTATAAAGAGAGCCGCTTTTCATCACGCTTGTTTTAATGCATACATTTCTCCTGTCACTGGCACCCCAGGAAAACTACTAAGCACAAAAATGAATGGTGCCCATTACCTGATATTCATACTTGTGGCAACAGAGGAAAGAATCACAACACAACAGTAAGCAAAAAAATTGATATCCAAATTATTTTTAAGTTGCTGCAGGAGGAGAAAATCTTGAAAACCAATTGACAATATTTTAATATGAGAAGTGGGGAGGGAGGTAGAGTCATTTCGTATCTGATTGCAAATTTCCTTTTCTTGATATGATACAGACAGAATCTATGATTATTTTAAAAGTAGGATCACATTTTAAAATACGTTTTGTACTAAAAGATAAAAAGCAATCTTCTCTAATAGGAGACCATGTAAAATTCTGCTTAGGGAAAAATGAGGATTCTGTTATTGGAGCCAACTCATTCCCACGTTAGAGACAGAGGCCACAGTTCTGTAACTGGGCTGACTGATGTTCAGACATGTTTGGCATCTTATGTGGCTCATCCCTGAATGGCAAACGCCAGCTATTGCCTAACTGTGATTTCATGATGATGGTATAGTCTATGCAACATACTATTATACTGGTGCCTTTAGAACAACATGGAAACAGTCTCAATAAGAACTAAGTATTAAAAAGACAAAAAAAAAAAAAAAAAGAGAAAATCTTTGGTAACAAAAAGGAGGTCAGTGTTTGCTTAAGATATGGGATGAGGATGAATTTAACTGAAATGAGGCATGTGGAAGTTTTGGCGGTAATGGAAATGTGCTCTATCTTCATTGTGAGAGTGGTTACACAAGTGTACACTTTTACCAAATTTCACCGGATTGTGCAATTAAAATGCATGTATTTCATAGTATGCAAATTATCTCAATAAAGGTGATTTTTTAAAAAAAGCCTACGTATCAGAAATATCATGTATGTTGATATTTCATGATGATAGTATTTTGTTGTTTGAAAATAGAAGTGATATTTTACATAAGTAACCTCAGTTTTCTTCCTTCATTTTAATTTGTTGAATATTTGCAAAATCACATTTCCCTATACAAGAGGAGTTCTCAAATTTGTTGAGATTGTTGGGTTGTACTCAAGAGTGAGTTTGCTCTTTGAAGGGAAACTTTCCATATGTTAAATGCGTTGAGGTGAGTTAATCAAGAAAACAGGTCCTGACTTAAGACTCTAGGCTTAAATTGATATAGTCTTTTTTTCCCAGCACAAAGTAATATACGGTTCACATAGGAGGCTGGTATGGTAGTTCATGGAGAAGCATGTCTTTAAATGCAATGGAAAGAATACTGTGGTCTAAATGTAATGGAAACAATTAAGAGGCCTAAAAATTTTCCTAAACCACTTCTATTAATCTTCAACCCTGGATCACTTAGCCTTTCAAAGCCTCAATGTCTTCCCCTGTAACTTAAAAAAATTGTGGATGGGGAACACATGTATACCTGTGGCGGATTCATTTTGATATTTGGCAAAACTAATACAATTATGTAAAGTTTAAAAATAAAATAAAATTAAAAAAATAAATAAATAAAATAAAATAAAATTGTGCCCAATCTGTGGTTTTCATACTAGTTTCATTTTAATAACCATATTTTAAACAATATATTTTACACAAATATATAAATAAGTAAATAACAGATTAAAAAATAGATAAGAATAGAGTTATTTTAGGTGAATTGGGAGTGTAGGAGCCTGCAACTTTGCACATTACAGTAACACCACACTGAACACCTTATGCATAGAGCTTTCTACCTATGCACGCATTCGTGCTAAGTCAAGTCACTTCAGTCGTGTCTGACTCTTTGCAGTTCTATGGACTACAGCCTCCCAGGCTCCTCTGTCCATGGGATTCTCTGGCAAGAATACTGGAGCAAGTTGCCATGCCCTCCTCTGGGGAATCTTCCTTACCCAGGGATTGAACCCATGTCTCTTACATCTACTGCATTGGCAGGCAGGTGCTTTACCACTAGCACCACCTGGGAAACCAAAAAATCATTTTTTACCAAGTTGCTTTCCAGAAAGCTCTACCCATTCATTCTCACCACCAATAGGTAACGATCTTTAGGTCACTACGTAGTGAACAGGTATGCTACATGTTTTGGTCATGCCTAGCCTTAGGTCATCTTTAAATCTTACATTTTTGAAATTGGATTTCATTTTAGAAATATTTGAGATGATTCATTCTTCCTACATGAAGATCAAATACTCCAAGACAAAAGATCTTGGGATACACCTTCAAGCAAAACAAAGTACCCTGGAAATGTTCCCATTCATTCATGCATTTATTTAGAATCAACTAGGTGCCATGCAGTTGCATTGGGTTGAAAAAGTGAAAGTATTAGTCGCTCAGTTGTATCCAATTCTTTGTAACCCCATGGACTGTAGCCCACCAGGATCCTCTGGCCAGGGGATTCTTCAGGCAACAATACTGGAGTGGGTCATCATTTCCTTCTTCAGGGGATCTTCCTGACCCAGGGATCAAACCCAGGTCTCTTGCATTGCAGGTGGATTCTTTACCATCTGAACCACCAGGATGATGGATATACAAATTTAGGTTCAACCTGGTTCACTGTCGTTAAAAAGTTCATAGTCTAGTGGTAGGATCAAAAAGACACATTCTATTAAGATCTGTCTTGGTAGCTCAGATGAGAATCCAGCAAACAGTCCTAACCTAAGGCAGCCTGGAGTCACCTTTGTGCAGAAAATAACAGTTGGTTTGTGGTTTAACGTTTGACCAGATGGATTCTGGAGAGAGGGATTGTGTACAGTGGACATAGTATTCCATTAGAAGCACTAGCATGCATGGAAAGGTCAGAAGTCATAAAAGTTCACAGCGTGGTTGAATATGGGTCCTAACCTCCTGAGGTTCAAGTATGTGGCCTCTCTGTCCTAGTAGTGAATCAGGGATCTTTTCCTGGGATTTGCCCTTAAAATTTTGAAACTCCTTTCACATCAAAAATGAAAAAAGAATGCATAAATCTAATTATCTTTTAGTCTTCCTAAACTATACTTTAAAAGTCTTTGAAACACTTTCAGAAAATATATAATACTTTATGCTGTATTTAATCCTATGTATAGAGCATTTTAAGAATCACTTTAATCAAACTTTTCTGAAAATTCAAAATGTTAATATAAATTAAATGTTTTTAAAGTGCTAAATATTTAGAGACAGGTTATTTGAGAAGCCTTTGTCTGATCCTTATGGTTTGAATTGATATTTGACTTTAAATAATATGATTGGATGTTTAGCTTCTATAAATCAAAGACCCTGGAGTGTTTGTAGATTTGTCTAGTCAACACCAAGCTAGACGTAGACACAGGTACAACCCAGGCTTACAGAGAGGAAAGCTAAATTTGGGACTTAGCCTTGGGATCGAGTGAATTTTTAAAATCTGTTTCCTTGAAACGTAACCATTCCAAAATGAAAATCTTTCATATATGATTGGCCTTTAAGGTTTATTTAAGCCTTCTAATACTAGTGATAGAGAAAGTAAATTCTACTATGCCCACAACACACAAATTAAAAAACACAAATTCCTTCAAATCATGGATTTCCTAACTCCTTGCCCAGCTCTGCAAGGCTAGCTATGAATTAAATTCACAGTGAGCAAATTCCAGTGTGTGAGTTTCAGCTGCCATATTTCAGAAAGTGGCCTGCAGAAGCAGGAATTAAGTGTAAAGTTCCAGGGACTCACTCTTTTGATTTAACAATGGAGGAGTCTGAGCACAGCTTAAGCAAAAGGAACATTTGATCCTCCTTAAGTCTTTCCCCATTGTTAGGTGAAGGAGAGCAATTCCAATCATTTATTCGAAGGAAGCCCCGCAAAAGGCTTAAGAATGTTTGCTGACTAAAAATCATCAGATTTAAGAGAGGAAAAGTATTGTGCCCCGACCTATAGTGACTATTCACTGCAAAATTCTATTACTCTTAAAGAGAGAAACTGAAGAGAATTGTCATCTTTCTTGTTTCCATTTTGTCTTGACTTGTCCCCTGTGAGCTTCTTATTCTGTGTTATTTTTAGTTGGCAGTTAATAATGCAGATTGCCCAACTAGAAAAATTCAGTTTTTTTTTTTTTCTTAGAAGTACAGACTTGAAAATAAACAAATTATCTAAATACCTACTTGGTTAAAAAAAAAAAAAAAGGTTTCTCTGTGGAACAGTTTCTGTACACTTTGGTTCAGAATTTAATTTATATTTTTAAACATTCATGCTGAATTTCTGTAGTGGAAATTTGCCATTTGGTTTCTTAAATCAGTTACAGTTTAAGCCATTGATTCATGAATCATTCAAAAAAGTAAGCCTGAGTTACCAGCATACGACAGCAAGAGCTGAATTCTCAGAGGAAATGGAACCATGGCTTGTTTATCTTGGAGAGCATTCTTGTCATAATTTTTACTGTGCACATATATTTTGTTGGCAATTTTGTCTGTTTTTCCTATTCTCAAGTAGAATAAACTAAAAAAAAAAAAAAAAACACTAAAGAGAAAAAGAGAAAAGTACTACTCACTGGTCCTGGAAAAGTTATTAAAGGATTGAAAACCTCTCCAGTGAAGGAGCAGACTCCCTCTCCTTCAGTACAAGGGAGGGGGTGGTATATGATGAGTTCCTGGGCAGGAAGCAGGGAAAAGCACACACATTCACGTTATACCACCACCCACCGAGTGCCCTAAGCCCACAAGGGCTTTTCCAATCGACTGTGTGAGTGGCTGGCCGAGCCTGCTTGCAGAAGATGCCGGAGAGTAACCACACAAGCTTTGGGCAATTGGACATCTCATGGGTGCCCCAGAAGACACGTATACACACAGGCCCGTCTCTCTAGGTCCAGCTCCAAAGATGGAAGCCCCGGCAGCGGGGCGAGTCAGAGCAAGTGGTACCTCAATCTACCACTCAAGTGCGAGGGATCAGAGAAAGCCCACACGCTCGGAAACTGGTAAAAGATAGCTATCCACAGATGCGATCGCGAATCTGAAAGTCTGGTTTCCGAGATCATTAAAGCTAGGATTGCTGATAGAACTGTTTAGAGGGATTGGAAGGGGACTACGAACAGTCATTCGAGTCCCTTTGCTTTCATGAGTCTGGGCTGCTTCCCACACGTGAGAGGGAGATGCTCAAGCAAAGGTAAAGTGGCTGCTGTCTCACTTGAGAGAGGGTGAAACAGACCCCAGGCAGGGGAAAGACAGAGGTTAGGCTTAAAAACCGAAAGGTAGAAAAATATTCTGGCTTAACTGTGTGAGGAGCAAGGTTCAGACCCCATTTTGGTATTAGGAGGGTGATTGAATCTTTCCGAGTCGGTAAAACGGGGGCATATAACACCGTCTTCTTAAGAACACTAGAAGTATGTGGTAAATAGTGTGAGTGAATATGCTTTACGAGGAGTTATTTGAAATATCATTACAAAGGGCACCCTCCAAGTCTGCACACACGAGTTCGAGTTACTTCTGGAGACACTGGCCTCTCAGGTTTGCCGTTTAATGTTTAGGCAAATTAATCAAAGAACTTATACATTTCTTGGGTTCTTCTTCATCGTTCTCAGACTTATTCTATTTATGTTTAATTAGACCTTACCTGTTAATTCCTTTAAAGTTTTTGGAAAACTTTCTAAAAACTTCAACATTTAACAAACTCCTACTGTGTGCAAGACTCTATGTCAGGTGCAGTGAATTTTTAAAATGATTTTGTAATTGTCCGCCTTCTGTCAAAATACTTCAGTGTTTTTTGTATTTCTGGGGGACAAACAATACATATTTAAAGGCTGCTACAAATTTCTTTCTTTTTTGGAAACAAACCATTGAAGCACAATTTGAAAAACAAAAACAGAAGACCAAATTCTATTACAATCTTATTAATTTGACCAAAAAAATTTTTAAATGTTTTTCAGGATTACTGCTGCCAAGAGTTTTATACATCAGGGACCTCATTTATAAATGCATTATTTACTTTGTCTCTCTACTCACTTATACAGATAGAATCAATACAGAATTTACTTACTGCAAGCTGTGTAAGGTTCCAACAAGACTTAATTCCTATATGGATTTTTCTTCATCACTAGATGTATTCTCATTTTCAAAAGGTTTACCACAACAAAACAAAGAAGCTACAAAATACTTTCATGGGTCGATGCTATTTTTTAATTTTAAAGAAACTGCTCCCGTTTTTCTTTATTTCAAGCTTACCCACAGGTAAGTATTTTCCTATTCAATTTAAATAAAGAGTAGCTGTCACCTCGATTTAAGACCAGTTGAAATCACAATTTCAAAATAATTTTAAAAATTCACTGCACCTGACATAGAGTCTTGCACACAGTAGGAGTTTGTTAAATGTTGAAGTTTTTAGAAAGTTTTCCAAAAATTTTAAAGGAATTAACAGGTATTAATTAACAGGTAACCCATTCTTGAGCAGTGTGCACGATCTGGGGGAGGATGACGCACCCTCAATCTCAGTTCTACTTGCCGAATATGAAGTTTCAACAAATACTACCAGGAAAACACTGTGGCGCCATTGCATGTCTACATCTCACATTTCTAGGAAAGGTCAGACATTTTTTGTCTAAGTGGAAAACAGGGTGAGATTACAGTAATTAGAGTGAGTAATCCAAAAGGCAGCAAAGCAGTGAGTCCAAGCCTGGCTCCAAAGTCAGTGTCATGGATGTGAGTACTGGTTCCAGTGATTCCAAGACCCACAAGTCATGGGACTTTGCCGAGTCAATGACCTCCCCGCTGCCATAACTGTGCTTTGGTTTCCCTGCCTGTGAAATGCCAGTAATTATTCTTTCTTCCCCATACAGGTGGATGTTTAAGGATTACGTGAGACAAAGAATGTAAACTCGTCAAAGGACATACTAGTAGGCACTCAATAAACATGAGCTGTTATCATCATCAGCTGAGACTAACCTCTCATATTCCGGTCTGTTCTTGATCCTCTCTCTGGTAATTTCATCATACCTTTCATACACAAGTTCGGGAAGCTGGATGTGTGAGTTTATCAAGTATGTAACACCTTCCTGCTTTTCTCTCTCAAAGTGTTTAGAAAATTCCTGCATTGTATCATGTCCAACAGCAATATGTGTGCATTTTGCAAAGAAGTAAATGTCAACCAAACTGTGTCCAACAAATATCTTCTTTAACTGTGGGTTTTTTTTTTTTTTTTTTGGAAGGCATAGAAAGGAAAAGCAGAGATGAAGGAACAGCCTCGTCACTTGACAAACCCAAACAGATGTTGTGGAAGCAGAGCTAAAACCCTTTTATATCTTGAGCAAGGCTTCTTCTCTTAGACAGCAACCTCGGTGCAGTGGTTTCTGCTCCTTGGGTTTTATACTGAGTAGGCTTAGCCACACCTGTCAAGATTATTCTCCTGGACCACTGTTTATCAGTCTTGGCACTACTAACATTTTGGTCTGGATAATTTTTTGTTGCCTGTGACATTCTATGCATTGTAGAATGCTCAGCAGCATCCCTGACCTCTACCCATGGGATTCCTGTAGCATCTCTCTATGCCTCTAGGTTGAGAAAACCAAAATTGTCTCCACAAATTGCCAAAAGTTCCCTGAAGGGTGCAGTCACTCCTAGTTGAAAACTGCTACTATTGAACACATGGACTGGGAATTGGGCGATGTTCACCCACTAATACTTCAGCTCAAGAGTTCATTAGGACAGTAATCCATTATTAAGTTTACTCATCTGTAAGCCATTTTCATTCCCAAATCACTCTTGTTATCTGTCCTTCCTTAATTTAGGCATTCATTCATTGTTTTTCACCTCAAAAAGTTATTTTTCACCTAAAAATGTTACACTGAGCCACTATCTTAGTTCAGGCCCTGTGATTCTTGCCTGCACTTCCTACATCGTTTCCTCACTGACACCATTTTTTTTCTGCTAAGTTACTAGTAAAATCTGCTCATCTGTGTAGTTTTATTATCAAACAGAACCTGGTTCAAAATTAGTATATAAAATAAAGATTGACTGTTGCTGCTGCTGCTGCTGCTAAGTCGCTTCAGTCGTGTCCAACTCTGTGTGACCCCAGAGACGGCAGCCCACCAGGCTCCCCCGTCCCTGGGAGTCTCCAGGCAAGAACACTGGAGTGGGTTGCCATTTCCTTCTCCAATGCATGAAAGTGAAAAGTGAAAGTGAAGTCGCTCAGTTGTGTCTGACTCTTTGCGACCCCATGGACTGTAGCCTATCAGGCTCCTTCTTCCATGGGATTTTCCAGGCAAGAGCGCTGGAGTGGATTGCCATTTCCTTCTCCAGGGGATCTTCCAGATCCAGAAATCAAACCTGGGTCTCCCACATTGCAGGCAGACGCTTTACCGTCTGAGCCACCAGGGAAGTACAAAGATCGATTAAATCAGATTAAAAAGAACAATTGGGAAATCCACTGAAACTAGTGTCCCCCTATTGTATTGCCCCACTTGTTTATTTCATATCACTTACCATTACATTAAACTACATTCTGTTTTCGTTTATTCACTCATCTGTTATCTACCTCCCCCCTCCACCATCACTTGTTTTTTGTTGTTTTTAAGTCACTAAGTCATATCTGACTTTTTTGTGACCTCATCGTTTAGCCCCCTAGGTTGCTCTGTCCATGGGATTTCACAGGCAAGAATACTAGAGTGGGTTGTCCTTTCTTTCTCCAGAGGATCTTCCTGACCTGGGGATCGAACCCGAGTCTCCTGCATTGGCAGGCAGATTCTTTACCACTGAGCCACTGGGGAAGCCCCCCTGCCCCGTACCCCCCGC
>NW_011488621.1:226948-252181 GCF_000754665.1 Bison bison bison
CCCTCCCCCACACCCCGCCACCACTAGACTGTAAGTTATACGAGGGTAATGAGCATTATCTATGTTGTTGATGCTGTTTACCAGCATGTACAACGTGTACTGGGAACATAGTAAAAGCTAAGAAAAAAAAAAAAAACTGAATAAATAAATACAAAAGGTGGGCTGAAAAGCAGAAGCTAGTTAATAGAACCAAGAATGACTGGTCACAGATGTAGGAAGGGAAGTGAGAGAATATATCCAAATAAATAAAATATTTAATTAATGTGTCACACTATTTGAAAAATAAATACACATATTTTGAGAAAGCACACAGCAACAATAAACTCAACCCTAGATAGAAGAAGCAGAAAGGGCTTTCGGTTTTTTCTGCTACCTATAGGAAACAGATTTGGCAGCTGCTGTTACAAATGAAAGGAAAAATTTTCATGCACAAGGTTCGTGTTCTCGTGATTGATGGACATTTCCTTTGGAAAGTATGCCTATTTATAATCACAAATAAAATTCCTGTTGTCTCATGAACAACAGACCATGAGTCTTATGGATTTGCTTCCAAGAGTTAAATAACCTCCTAATTCCACTTGACAGTAAGGATAAAGCTGCTGTTCTGCTGTGATAGATAATCCCCTGCATGGGGTGGTGGGACTGGAGAAGCAACAAGGAGGCAGGGCAGAGGGGACATCCATCTTGCTCAGCAATTCATGAATTGAACCCTAAGTCCTTAATGTACTAGAAGGTGAGTCAGTGTGCTAATGCACCCTTGATTGAATTTGGTTTAAAATGCTAAGTTAAAGTGTGCAGGTGTCTTGAGCAGGTGCGTGGTATTCTGGTAATAAACAGAAGGCGTTCAACCTGAGGCAAGGCTTATTTTGCTGCATTATAGAAATTTCACAGATCTACAGAAAATACATGAAATATTGCTTTAGGGAGGGCTATTCATTCAGTATCTCTTCAAATGCTGTAAATCAAGAAAACAATGTGCTAGTTCAAATTTGTTCCATGAGATTTTTTTAAAAAATACATTTAAAATGAAATATAATGATAATTTCCCTCTATTAGAGTATCATTGTATTTACATAAGTGAGTCTCAAAAATGCTGTACTTGAAACATATATATGTATATATATATGAAAATCATATCATGCTGTATTTTTTCTGAAACACTTATGAACACCGTTGGAGTCCCAGTGTCATAATGAAAAATTGCTGTTAATTTTCAGCTTATGGATGTGAAGAGCGGGGAACTCGGGCTGCACGGGGAATTTATTTGTGCAAGCTACAGGGATCCACTATTTAGGGTCTGGTAAGATGTGAAGTAGCCTTGACAGTCCAGAAACGGGACCAACTGGCAAGGGAGTGTTTTACTCTGGGAGTGGCAGTTTCCTATGGGAAATGATCCCATATGAGAGACGCGTGTGAAGAAATCTGGCATATTTTCCATCTTGCCCCAAACAGGTTTAAATAAGACGTCATTCAATAACTTTTTCACACAAAATTCTTTAGTTTGGACGTCTGCCCTTATGGTGTTTATTAAACTATCACTACAGGAGCAACAGCAAGTTTCATTGTTTACTGTCCATCAGGGAGCTAATTCATTGCCTTGACTTAGCTATAATTTAAATAGTGATACTGTTTATTATTATAGACTGATTTCTTTGGTTCCTATAGTTCGTGTCATAATCTTTTGTGTGTAGATTAGAACATGCAATAACCTACTATATCTTCTATGTTAAATATTAATATGTTACGTTTATCTAATACATTTCTCTGAAGACTGATCACACGAAGTGGAAAATTTCCTGTTCACCATATAGAAGTGATTTTCCTGTTTATAGGTAAAAAATCTCCTCTTTTAACCTTGGATGTGCCTATGTGCCACAACTAGATTGGAAAACAATTATTTAGCTGCAATCTAGGCAAGGTTGATAAG
Source organism: Bison bison bison (assembly GCF_000754665.1). Taxonomy (NCBI): domain Eukaryota; kingdom Metazoa; phylum Chordata; class Mammalia; order Artiodactyla; family Bovidae; genus Bison; species Bison bison. The sequence goes on from NW_011488621.1 coordinate 228,876, forward strand.
CAAGATTTATAAAGCCACCTACATTGTGCTTTCAAGACTGAAACAAAATTGTACTCAATTCTTTTCTTATCCCTCTGACATAGCCCTAGATGAAAAAAACCCAAAGTTGGTCCCACACTTTGCAAAAACTGCAAAATGAATATCAAGTTCTAAGGTATTGTTAATGATAATTACCTTGCTCTACATTAGATCCAGAAATTTAATCATCTTACAGCTGGAAGTTCGAACCCTTTAACCAACATCTTCCCATTTCCCTACCCTACCTCTGGCCATCACCATTCTCCTCTGTTTCTGTGAGTTCTGTCTTTATGTTGTTCAGTCGTTCAGTTGCTTAGTCGTGACCAACTCTTTGAGACCCCATGGACTGCAGCACACCAGCCTTCCCTGTTCTTCACCATCTCCCAGAGCTTGCTCAAACTCATGTCCATCGAGTGGGTGATGCCATCCAACCTTCTCATCCTCTGTCATCCCCTTATCCTCCTCCTGCCTTCAATCTTTCCCAGCACCAAGGTCTTTTCCAATAAGTCAGCTCTTTGCATCAGGTGGCCAAAATATTGAAGCTTCAACTTCAGCATCAGTCCTTTCAATGAATATTCAGGATTGATTTCTTTTATGATTGACTTGTTTGATTTCCTTGCAGTCCAAGGGACTCTCAAGAGTCTTCTCTAGCACCAGTTCAAAAGTATCAATTCTTTGACACTCAGCCTTTTTCATGGTCCAACTCTTACATCCATACAAGACTACTGGAAAAACCATAGCTTTCATCATACCAATAGACCTTGGTCAGCAAAGTAATGTCTCTGCTTTTTAATATGCTGTCTAGGTTTGTCATAGCTTTTCTTCCAAACAGCAAGCGTCTTTTAATTTCATGGTTGCAGTCACCGTCTGTAGTGATTTTGGAGCCCCAAATTAAGGCTGTCACTGTTTCCATTGTTTCCCCACCTATTTGCCATGAAGTGTTGGGACCGGGTGCCATGATCTTAGGTTTTTGTCTTTATATTTTCAGTATATTGGTGAAAATATACAGTATTTCTCTTTCTGTTTCTGACTTATTTCACTTAGTATAATGACCTTATTCTCTACCATATTGATGTCCAGTTTTTCCAACATTGTTTTTCATAGAAACTATCCAGTGAGTACCCAATGAATATTCTTGACTCTTTGATAAATATTAGCTGATTGTATACTTCTGGGCTGCTGATTCTGTTCCATTCATCTTGTGTGTCTGTTTTTATGCCAGTACAAAATATTTTGATAATTAAAGCTTTGTAATAAAGTTTGAAATCAGGAATTGTGATGTCTCCAACTTGGTTCTTCTCTCAGGGTCTTTTGTGGATCCATACAAATTATAAACTGTTTTTTATATTTTTGTGGGAAATATTATGGAAATTTTGCTGGCATATATTGAATCTATAGATGTCTTGGGTTGTGTGGATTTTCTAAGAATATTAATTCTTCTAATTTGTGAGTTCAGAATATGTGTCAATTTATTTGTGTCTTCTTCAATTTCTTTTCTTAATGTGTTTTCAATGTATTGATCTTTTATCTCCTTGTAAATGCATTCCTATTATATTTTATGTTCTTGTATTGGGATTATATTCTCTGTTTATCTTTTTGATACTTTATTGTTAGTGTATAGAAATGTAACTGATTTTTATATGCTAATTTTGTATCCTGCAATTTCACTGAATTGGTTGATTAATTCTAATAGCGTTTGATGGAGTTCCTCACCTAGTGAATACAGAGTTAAGTAGGAATAGTTGATTGCCAAATTTCTGTCTTATCTTTACGGCTGGGGCATTATTTAGGGGGATTCCTTGGGGCTTTAAGTGACAATCTTGGATCTATTTGAGGGGAGGAGGCAAGTTATTTCTTTCATTTAACCTGATCTCTCATGCTACATCTTGGAGCTATTGTTCTCCTTGATTTTGAGAATGGAGGAAGGGACAGAGAACACTCTATATCAAAGATCCTTATGGGCTTGGAATTTGTTAAAAATGTTAGAATGTGCTCAGGGTCAGAATTTTGTGTTTTGCTTTCTTTTTAATTCCTTTAGTGCTTTAATTCATGTAGTGCATTTTAGTGATTTAAAATTGGATTAGCCTAGAGTGATTTTGCACTAAAAAAATTACTAATCTGTCAGAAACCTACTCATTTAACCTGTATTTATTTTTCTCCAACAGAAAATCATCTAGTAAACTGTAGGATTTTTTTGTTGTTTACTTTTAACTCTTTGCTTAGCAAATAAACTCACTATAATGTGCATAACTCAAAGGTCTTTCGGAGAAGGCAATGACACCCCACTGCAGTACTCTTGCCTGGAAAATCCCATGGACTGAGGAGCCTGGTAGGCTGCAGTCTGTGGGGTTGCTGAGAGTTGGTCACAACTCAGTTACTTCACTTTCACTTTTCACTTTCATGCATTGGAGAAGGAAATGGCAACCCACTCCAGTGTTCTTGCCTGAAGAATCCCAGGGACAGCGGAGCCTGGTGGGCTGCAGTCTACGGGGTCACACAGAGTCGGACACGACTGAAGTGACTTAGCAGCAGCAGCATCAGCAGCAGCAAAGGTCTTTGTTCATTACTTTTTCAACTTTTACTGATGGTCCTTCAACAAATCATGTAGAGCATGCAGGCTCAGAATCACTTAAAGACATTTAAATGCAATATTTGACCAGTTGAGATGTGGTACCATTTTTTTTCCCAAACATTAGCTCATAGCGGAGGTCAGTATGCAAAAACAGAATTAGTTATCTTTATCAAGGAATCAGAAATCTATAAAACTCTTCAAAATTTACAGCTGATATTTTTCAAATGCATATAATTTTGAGATAATCCTTACCTAGCTCAGTTTTATTCTATTGCAGTGATTCTTAAACTTCAACAAGCATCAGAATCACTTAAGGGATTTACTAATATAGATTACAGTGTCTCACACAGAGTTTCTGTTTTAGTAGGTCTGACGTGATGGGTTGGTATTTTTAAGTTTTAACAAGTTTTCAGAAGATGCTAATGCAATCCCAGCCCAGGATTGCCCTCTGAAAACTAAGATTCAGCATACTCTAATAAAGTGATTTGAAGAGTTAATGCAACAATCAAGTGTTTCCTCAAGAAAGAATTCTTTGATTATCCAAGAAAACCTTGCCTCCTCTCCCATTAGTTCTGGAGTCAGCACTTACACAGAGCTTTGCAAATTTTTTTTTGCTTGTCTGTTTTCCTAACTTGACTTAACATTCCTTAAGGACAGGAACTGTGTTTTGTTCATGATGATATTTTTAAGATACATTGAATTTCAACACAGCATAATGTATAACACATTTATTGACATATAAAGGAATACAAAATAAGGGCAGATTTTTCTCTAACACTTTGTTTAGACAACATTTTACCACTTGGTATTGTCATTTGAATGTTAACATGATCTTAAAAAGTATATATGGAGCCAGAATAGGAAAAGAAAAATGCTGAGTCAAATCTGAGACCACTTAATATCTTAAAAGAACCAAAGTTTGGGGGTGGGAATCTGACTGCAGTGTGAAGAAAGTTAGGGTTGCCAGAGGAAGTTGGGTTGCCAACTTCTTTAAATGAAAAGGAGAATTTAATGAGGTGTGACTATACTGTTGGTCCAAAACCATAGACCACTTCATGTGAAGCTTGTCTTTTCTGATCTTGAGGATAATGTCCCTGAGAAACGAACCTGACTACTTGAGAAGGCAATTTGAAGAATTGCCTGGAAAAGAAACTCCAAATTATTTGAAATGGCCTAATTGGTTTCTTAAGTGGATTTTTTAAACTTGGGAAAAATATTTGGCAAAACTAATAAAATATTGTAAAGTTTAAAAATAAAATAAAAAAATTAAAAAAAAACTTAAATGGAGATGAACAAAATCAAACTCATAAAATAAATATTTTTGATGTGAAAAATGATATATACATTTTGATAACTTGAGAACTTATAATATTTATGAGAATTTAGTGAGTTATCTAATATATTTCAATTTAAACCATGTGATTGAGTAATGAATTTGTCTTGATGTTTTTATTTAAAATTTATGAGCATCTGATGTATTAAAGAGTACTTAACACTTAATATAACTTAAGACTCATCTTATCCATAAATTAAACATATTAGCTCTGCAAATGTTTTCTCTGGTAAGTATTCTTTGTTAATCAAAAAAAATGTGAACTACTTAACAATGAAATTAAATTTTTTGACTTTATAAAGGCAGCTCAAAATGTTTAAGGTGAATTATTAAAAGCCATGTTAACAGTGATTAAGATTTGAGTTGAACCGAATAGACTAAGGGAAAACTATGTTTAAGAACACATATCTTTAATAAATTCAATATTAATTTAAAAAACTGAAGTAGTTAGTGAATAATTTTTGTATATAAAAGTCACCTGTTAAGAATACCAAACTGAAAAAAACCATAGGCTGTTTTTCCCAGTGGTCATGTATGGATGTGAGAAGCTGAACCACACAGAAGGCTGAGCGCTGAAGAACTGATGCTTTTGAACTGTGATGTTGGAGAAGACTCTGAGTCCATTGTACTGAAAGGAGATCAAACCAGTCAATCCTAAAGGAAATCAACCCTGAATATTTATTGGAAGGACTGATGCTGAAGCTGAAGCTCCAATACTTTGGCCACCTGATGCGAAGAAGTGACTCACTGGAAAAGACCCTGATGCTGGAAAAGATTGAAGGCAGGAGGAGAAGGGAACGGAAGAGAATGAGATGGTTGGATGGCATCATTGACTTGATGGACATGAGTTTAAGCAGGCTCTGGGAAATGGTGAAGGACAGGGAAGCCTGGCATGCCACAGTCCACGGGGTTTCAGAGTCAGACATGACTGAGTGACTGAACTGAACTGAAGAATACCGAACACCTCAGGCTTTTGGAGGGACAGCTACTTATGGCTGTACAGGCGTGGATGCATAGACTGCCCCTATTATAAGCATTTGCTTGGTCCACTGAAAAACCTTTGGGAACCATGTCTAACTTTTGGCATTGGATGACCAATCTAAAGAAGAGTTAGAGTCTAATTGTAATGATATGATACTGCCACAAAACACACAGGTATCAAGTTCATTTTAGTTCTTATTGACCAGGAGCTGGAATGAGTTATATCTGTTAAAGAGGATTGGATGCCTTTCTCACAGACTCCTGCCATTTCTTTAACTCTTTGCTTTAAAAACGTACTCACTGAAGGGCAGGCAGGTCACTAAACGATATGTGAGTGTGAGTGAGTGTGTTAGTCACTCAGTTGTGTCTGACTGTTTTGTGACCCTACGGAGTGTAGCCCTACGGAGTGTAGGTCCTCTGTCCATGGAATTCTCCAGGCAGGAATACTGGAGTGGGTAGCCATTCTCTTCTCCAGGGGATCTTCCTGACCCAGGGATTGAACCTGGGTTTTCTGCATTGCAGGCTGATTCTTTACTGTCTAAGCCACTAGGGAAGCCCCAAACAATATGCACTCATCCTTTAAAAAAGAGCTACTATTATATGGTACCCCTTTCAAATGCATCCTTATTTTCCACCTCATGAAATACAGAGCAAAATGCCTCATTTTCAGGATCTTTCATAATCCATCTCAACCACACATACGCCTCCTCCCACATTTCATCAAATATCACAGGAGACTTGTGTGAACTTTCTCACTTTCCCAAGGGCACACGTTTATTCCCTCATCTGTATCTATGCTTCTTTTGCTCTCCTGGCTCAGAATCCCCTTACCTACTATCTGGGTTTATGTTTATCTCACAGTATTCCGATGTCCTTTTTGAAAATGCCCCTAATTCCCTGGCTCTCACTGAATCCCTCCTTCTCCATTGCAGTTTAGAATATTTATCTCTATGCCACATGTTTAGAGATAAATATTCTATAAAGTAGGGCTTCTCAGGTGGCACTCATGGTAAAGAACCTGCCTGTCAATGCTGGAGACATAAGTGATGAGCTTTTATCCTTGGGTTGGGAAGATCCCCTGGAGAAGGAAATGGCAACCCACTCCAGTATTCCTGCCTGGAAAAGCCCATGGACAGAGAAGCCTGGTGGACTATAGTCCATAGGGTTGCAAAGAGTTGGACATGACTGAAGCGACTTACCACACGATACACGTTTAAGCACTGAAGTGTATTTTTAAAATATTGTACCACTACATATAAATTACAGTGGTATAATTTTTACCAAAAATATTTATTAATCCCTCTAACACCTTTGTTTGCCTCCATTCCAAACACACATACAAATGGACACACACATTCTCTCAAACTAGACCTTGGACTTTAGGGTCATAGAGAAGCCAAATATAAGCGAAAACAAAAGAGGTACATTTTTATCTTTCTAAGACAGAAAGTCTACCTTGCCTGGTAAAGCGTAGATTTGGGAAAAAGCCTTTTCTAATTTATTTTTCCTATGGCACAGAGCAGAAAAGAAGGAAAACTAAATGCCATTCCCACTGGACTTGGAGAGAGAGTCAGAGAGCAGAAGGAGAGAAGCATAGCTTAGAAGGCAAAGCTGAAAGACAGTGTCTGGGGCCTGAGAACCATGGCCAAAAGGACAGAGTGTGGGTGTCACCGAGAGGAGAGGGCTTGCAGAGGGCAGCCCTAGCACCAGAATCCAGCTCTAGGGGAAGGCTGTACCCAAGGATCTCAGTGGACCCAAGTCTATGATCCCCGTGCTCTAAACTCCACAATGCTGTGTAAAGAGTTGCTAAGTATGTATTCATGTTGATGTATGGCAAAAATCACCACAATATTGTAAAATAATTATCCTCCAATTAAAATAAATAAATTTTTAAAAGTTGCTAAGTATTATAAGGTTATCTTAAGGAAAATATTATAAAATATCATAAAGTAAAATTAGCATAAATAAATTCTAACATCTACTGATGAAGGATTTATATGAGGGGAAATCCTTAAGTAACTTAAAATAATAAGGAAATTTGAAATTAGCTACATTAAGCTTTTGAGTAAGATGCAAGGCAGAGTTACAGGAAGTACAGAGTACACACCATTGCACACCTGAGACAGTACATTGGAAATCAACCTTCTCTCTGTAGTAATATCTTGAGTAGCCCGATATATGACGGCAAGTCCCCACTAGCTTTGTTGCCAAGTGTTCCCCAGCTATTTCTGAGGGTGCCCCAGGGTTCTTCTACTTGTATGCTGGGTGAAGTCTGCTTCTTTCCGCCTGCTGCCTCCCCAGGTAGCTCTCTCTACAGCTAATGACCTTCCTGATGAGGGTAATTATTCTTTGCTGATGATAGCAGCTGTTGGGGAAGGGACACATCCCTCTCCATCACATATCCAATTAGGTCTGTCTCTGATCCTCTCACAGTGCTACTGACTTAAGAGGACTTAATTGATATTTAAAGATGGCGGAAAAGAAACAGAGTTCACAATATTGCTGTCTAATACTCTGTTTCCTTGTTATTCTCCACCCTCTACCCTCCTCCACATGATGCCCACTATCCAGAAATGACTTGTCTCATATCACAGGTGGTTTCTGATAGATTCCAGAGATGTGTGCTTTCTGATTCATACCTAAGTAAAAAATAGATAGCTTCTCTTTCTCAAAACACTGGAGTCCTTTGCATTTATCTGATTAGATTTACTCAGATTGTATGTCCTTCTCTGAGCCAAACTCTATAACCCGGAGACTATGACTGATTGATTTAGGCCAGACTTAGAAGCCTGTTCCTAAATCAAGAACTTTGACAAAGGGAGGCCACCTGCAGCGTTAAGTCCAATCAGGACTCATGCTGAGAACTAGGGGATGATCAAACCCCTTTCATCTACAAGGATGGAGAGAGAATAAGATGGAAGGCAATTCCCCTTCCCCCACACTTGTCCTGGTGTCCCATTACTGCAAGGCAGCCGATGTCTGGCTCCCTGTCAGCCCCAAACCAGGCTCCACATTGCCAAAGAGTCACTTCACACTGTCACCACCAAGTCCTAAGTGGTTTATTCTATTTATGGAGTTTAGGCTAATCTGTACTGCTGGATCTCTGTCTCAGAGAAAAGGAAGATTGTTTAAATGTTAATATAAGGTACTATAAAGTTTTCCAAAGTTTCATGTGAACTTCATGTGTTATTGGAGATATCTCATGTTTTTGGAAGCCATTTTATATGCTCTGACAGATTGGTCTCACTATATATCAGAGGTCAATTTACTACTCCTTATCAGATTTGTGAAGTATGGAGAAGTCACACTATATATCTAGTTGTTTCATTTACATCCAGCTAGATTTTTAGGCTTCTTAAGAGCAAAGTCTTCATCTTAATTTTTTTTGTCATGATTGGAGTTTCATGAAGTTCAACCTAATGTATTTCTTTGTACTAAGCAATAAATATTTGCAAAACATCATGAGCTCTTTGAGGGTAGAAACTATGGGAAACATATCTTTGTATTTACAAGGCCAAGAGCAATCCTAGTGAGGTTCCTGGTAGCTGAGATGGTAAAGAATCTGCCTGCAATGCAGGACACCTAGGTTCGATCCCAGAGTCAGAAAGATCCCCTGGAGAAGGGAATGGCTACCCAATCCAGTATTCTTGCCTGGAGAATTCCATGGACAGAGGAGCTTGGCAGGCTATAGTCCAATGTGGCAAACCACTTCAGTATTCTTGCCTTGAGAACCCCATGAACAGTATGAAAAGGCAAAACATATGACACTGAAAGATGAACTTCTCGGGTCAGTAGGTGCCCAAGATGCTACTGGAGGAGAGTGGATAAATAGCTCCAGAAGGAATGAAGAGGCTAAGCCAAAGCAGAAAGGACTCCCAATTGTGTACATGTCTGGTAGTGAAAGTAAAGTCTGATGTTAATAAAGAACAATATTGCATAGGAACTGGGAATGTTAGAGCCATGTAATCAAGGCAAATTGGAAGTGGTCAAACAGGAGATGGCAAGAGTGAACATCAACATTGTAAGAATCAGTGAACTAACATGGACCAGAATGGGTGAATTTAATTCAGATGGCCATTATATCTACTACTGTGGGCAAGAATCCCTTAGAAGAACTGGAGTAACCCTCATAGTCAACAAAAGAGCCCGAAATGCAGCACTTGGGTGCAATCTCAAAAACAACAGAATGATCTCTGTTCCTTTCCAAGGCAAACCATTCAGTATTACAATAATCCAAATCTATACTCCAACCATTAATGCCAAAGAAACTGAAGTTGGGTGGTTCTATGAAGACCCACATACCTTCTAGAACTAACACCAAAAACACCCATAAGGGACTGAAAAGCAAAAGTAGGAAGTCAAGAGATACCTGGAGTAACAGAGAAGTTTGGCCTTGGAGTACAAAAGGCAGCAGGGAAAAGGCTAACAGAGTTTTGCCAAGAGAACACACTGGTCATAGCAAACACCCTTTTCCAACAACACAAGAGAAGAGTCTACACATGGACATCACCAGATAGTCAGTACCAAAATCAGATTATATTCTTTGCAGCCAAAGAGGAAGAAGCTCTATACAGTCAGCAAAAACAAGACTGGGAGCTGACTGTGGCTCAGATCATGAGCTCCTTTTGCCAAATTCAGACTTAAATTGAAGAAAGTAGGGGAAACCACTAGGCCGTTCTGGTATGACCTAAATCAAATCCTTTATGATTACATAGTGGAAATGACAAATAAATTAAAAGGATTAGGTCTGATAGATAGAGTACCTGAAGAACTATGGGTGGAGGTTCGTAACATTTACAGGAGGCAGTGATCAAAAGCACATCTAAGAAAAAAAAGGCAAAATGGTTGTCTAAGAAGGCCTTAAAAATAGCTGAGAAAAGCAGAGAAGCAAAAGACAAAGGAGGAAAGGAAAGATATACCCATCTGAATATAGAGTTCCAAAGAATAGCAAGGAGAGATAAGAAAGCCTTTCTAAGTGAACAATGCAAAGAAATAGAGAAAAAGAATATAATGGGAAAGACCAGAGGTCTCTTCTAGAAAGTTAAACAGTGTATTAGAAAGCAAAGGCTTTCTTTTGCCAACAAAGGTCCATATAATCAAAGCTATGGTTTTTCCAGTAGTCATGTATGGAAGTGGGAGTTGAACCATAAAGAAGGCTGAGCACTGAAAAATTGATGCTTCTGAACTGTGGTGTTGGAGAGACTCTTGCGAGTCCCTTGGACTGCAAGGAGATCCAACCAGTCAATCCTCAAGAAAATCAAGCCTGAATATTTATTGGAAGGACATACTAAAACTCCAATACTTTGGCCACATGATGCAAAGAGCCAATTCATTGGAAAAGACCCTGATGGTGGGAAATATAGAAGGCAGGAAGAGAGGGAATGACAGAGAATGAAATGGTTGGATGGCTAGTTTGGGGAGATGTTGGATAGGGATGCCTGGTGTGCTGCAGTCCATCGGGTCACAAAGATTCAGACATGACTGAGTGACTGAACAAAATCAACAAGGGCAATATCTGGAACAGAACACTCAATCACACAATTGAGTGAATAAATGGATGGAAGCCAAGGTGCCATATCTTAAATCATTATAAATAAATGGATATATTTGATATATCAAAGTGATTGTGTAAATTTTTCTAGGAGCATATGAAGAGGCCTCATTCCTGCCATGAGATATTATGAAATAAACCACTGTGTAGGGAATACTTCATTAAATCTGCTGCCTGGGAAACTTTAGATAGTTTTGAGGCAGCGTTTATATACATTAGCTATATACATTAGCTCATTCAGCATAGATTTATCTTTGAATATATATTGATTCTCTATACTCAGTGTTTCTTCTTTGAAAGAATCATTCCCATTTGGATCAATCATCTTATAACAAGGTATTTCAATAACTTGTGTCTCTGACAGGCACAATCATTGTATTTTCCCTTCTCTACTAGATTTATTATATTTCAAGGAAAAGTTGTTGTTTTTTTTTTTTAACTTAGAAATTAGGACTTTTGTTCAGTCTAACTAAGGTTGTTCTCGTTGCTATTGTTTTTTAACACACACATCCTCCTCCAAACTAAAGGACTGATCTAAAATTTTATAATGATTGCTAAAAAGTTATTTATTTGTGAACCCCAATTAGTCATATGAAATGAATATATGATTTAAAATTTTTAAAGCAAAAATGTCTTATATGTTTAATTGTAAAATACTTTGAAATTTATAGAACCCTTACACATATGTTATTTCTTTTAAATATTTTAAAGATTTGCTTATAATAAATATATTAAAGATTTAAAATATTTTAAAGGTTTCTTTGCAAAAGGTCTCATTTGTCAGAGGATGAAAATCTAACTCCATATGTGATTCATTTGTCCTACCAGAACACTTATTATTCAGTATTCTCAAAGTCTAGAATATTGTCTGGCATAGTCTAAATGGACAATCAATAAATATTTTAAAAAATGAATTACCAAATTTTACACACCTAGAATCAGAAGTTATACCCAAACCTGTAAATCTAATATGCATGCTACTGTATCAAACTCACTTCATTTTTGCTTTTTTTAACTTTAGGAGAGGTACATATTCCAAAAAGTCTGCTTATGATTAATCATCATTCTAGCTCATTCACTATTTGAACACGGAGCTGAAACATTGATATGAGGTAAAATAAATTCAGTTCAATTCAACAGTGTTGAGTGTCTACTATATAAAGGTAATATATTAAGGGCTGAAAAGATAATCATGAGTGAAATGTCTCTGTCCTCAGGAAAATTATAGACTAATAGAGGAGAGAGAAAATGTAAATATAGCTTAGGTAGTTAGTACTATGATCAAAGTGTGCTGAGGGAGCTAAGTTAACAAGTACAGTACATGGAACCATGATAATAATGTGAAGTGAGTAATGATAATTTAGTAGTTAGGGTGGACTAGATTTCCAATAACAAATAGCACCAAAATCTCAGTGTTTTAAAACAGCAAGCTTTATTTCTTGCTCATGCTATATGGTCAACACAGAAATTGTGAATTCTTCACATTGCTTTCCCTTCAAACTGATGGATTATCCACCACCTTGGACATCATTGGTTGCCTAGGCAGGGAGGGAGTTCTGGAAGCTCTCACACCAGATGTAAATGTAATTTCTGCTCATGAATCTTTGGTCCTGGTCACATGGGCTCATCTAAGCACATGAGGGCCAGAAAATGCAATCCTCTCCTTTGCATGGAAAGCAGAGAACTCGAAGCAACGATGCTAATGACTACTTTGAATGCCAAACTAGGGATCAGTACATTCTAAGTAGTGTTTAATGCCATGAAGCACATGTTCTAATCTTGCATAAGACTCAAATAGTTAAATTAGATATACTTTTAAAATATGCTCCTTACTTTTAGCCCCTTAAATTATACCCTCATGGTATACTGACAACAAGAGAAATTTGCAAGCTCTGAGTGATGACAGAGGCCTGAATACGGGAACTAAAGAAACTGCCGCTGCTGCTAAGTCGCTTCAGTCGTGTCCGACTCTGTGCGACCCCGTAGACGGCAGCCCACCAGGCTCCCCCATCCCTGGGATTCTCCAGGCAAGAACACTGGAGTGGGTTGCCTTTTCCTTCTCCAATTAAAGAAACTAGAGCTCTCTAATCAGGTAGTTCCCCTGACAGGACCGCTGAGTTTACAGTGCCAGTTTCTTATAGTTGAAAATCCTTTCTACCCACTGCACCAAAGCCCTCCAGTTGGTTCTCTGTTCCAAAGTAGCAATAAACAAACAGTGGAGTCCAGTTGCTATTTAGAGCTGCCAGTTTTTACAGCCTGAAAGTTATAGTCAGTAATCAGATAATCTCCAAGGAAATAAGTAGTCAAAGTTTGGAGAATAGTGAATGAGAAAAGGCTATCATGATAGCACAGAGCAGAGAGAATGTGATCTCCTGTGATACTGCTGGAGAGTAACACTGGGTGATTTTTTGCAGATAATTATCAGAAGGAGAGGAGCTTGTAGAGTTCGCATATGACTCAGACTCTCCAAGCTATAGGATCTGTATTCTGAGAAAAATAAATGTCAGATACTTCTTTTGAATGGTATTGTAGTCCAATACACCATAGATCTAATTGTGGTTGAATTCTCTTTTTAATTTTTCAAAAACTGGTAACTTTCTTGGTTGTTGAAAATATTCTGGACCGCTAAAGAAATAAAACTGTAAAAAGAGAAAAATTCATACATGATGGCTTTATTTATTATAAAGCTCATTAGAGGTATATAAATCAAGAAAGACTGTTAGTGTTTTCCTTTCACCTAAAAATCTCCTTTTCTCAACTAAGGGAATAACATCAGTCTGATTCTTACACCAATAATTTTTCTAGACTTTAGATTTCTCCATGTGTTCCGAACAGAAGAAGGAAGACAAGACCACTGGAGTCAGCAATGTATATGGGCCCTGAGTGCTCATTTTAGTTCAATATGATACAGAAGGGTACAAGACTCTGACAGCTCTAAAATTCTGCAGTCTCCAGCATGTTGATTTTGCTGCTCTATATATTTAATTTTCTTTTAAAAACATATCGTATTTCTCTGAGCACTCATTTGCTTTTCAAATTATGGCTGCCTAGCTAAGGCTTGTGTACCAGGTGCCATGTAAAAGCATGTTAAAAGTAGATAAAAGCAATTTACCCTGCCCTCTAATTAGAGATGTCTCATCTTTACCACTGACAATAGCACTATGCAGCTGTGGCAGTGGAGAGATAATGGGAGCTGGAGCAGAGAGAAATTAAAGAGATGCCGGCTGCTGCAGAGTGTCACCCCTCCGTTGCTCAGCTTGGGTGGGCTTCAAAATGAAGGCAAGTTTTTCATATTTCCTCTACCTTGACTGTTAATTTATCTCACATTAATAATTAAGCTTTAAAAAGTGGGGGTACGTTGCAGGGAAGGCAGAAGTTATAGGCAGAAAGGCTGTGTCTTTCTTAATGACTCACCATGTGAAATATATTCTTGCCTAGTTCTGTAACGGACCGATCGTCTAACACCTGTTGGGTACACGTCACTGTAGTTGATATAATGAGGTTTAGAAAGTACGAAGAAGACATACTACTTGTCCCTTGAAGTTTGGAATCTAGAAGGATTATTCTTTGTAAAGATCCTATCTGATATGTTGTAATCATTTGACATGCTAAAGACAGAGGATGGTCATCTTAAAATATAATTTTCCAGAATAGGGTGCTTGGGATAAATAAATGTTGAGAAAAATCTTCAGTGAAGTGGTCAGTGTGAGTGAGAAACATGGAAGGAAGAAGGATCATCACGGGGAAAATACCATGACTAGAGGCAGTAGGAGAAGAAAATGGCAACCCACTCCAGTATTCTTGCCTAAAAAATCCCACGGATGAAGGAGCCTGGTGGGCTACAGTCCATGGGGTCACAAAGAGTTGGACACAACTGAGCTACTTCATGGAGAGGCAGTAGGCAGTGGACGTGTGCAAGAACTATTAAGAATAGTTTTCCTGCTGAGAAAGAGGAGTTGTTGACAGAAGACCCGGAAGTGTTTGCAGGAGGCCAACAGAGCAACATGGCAATGGAAATGTAACACCAGGTCCAGACAGTAGTGTGACGAAAACTGCACTTGAGAAGATACATACAGGTAAGCGGATGCTGCTTAGAGAGGAGTGAGAAGATGCTGCAGGTAAGCGTGTATTAAATCAAAGTTGAGCAGCAATTTTTGAATACAGGTTAGTGTGAGGAATGATGCTCCAAATGAAGAAGATACAAAGACTGAAGTGTAAAGTGATTAGGGACCAGCTTTGGTGAAACGGAGAGGAAGGAAACTTAAGTGGTGTGTTAAGTCATTAAAGGAACAGTCCATGGATTTGATCAATTAGATATAATAAGGACACTGTGAATAAACTTATCAGACAAGAATAGTGACAAGAAATGAGTGAGAAAATATAGATTTGTGTGAGGGAACAAGGAGTTCCGTGTTTTGATACATGGAGTGGCAGAATGTAGTGAGTTGAGATGTGGCGTTGAAATGATGGTGAGCTGTTGTGACTGGGGTTACAGACTTGGGAATTGCCTTCCTAGAGGTGGTGCTTGGACCAAAACACATGGGTGAGTTATTTATGAGCAAGAATAGAAGTAGGAGAATGTTAGCGAACACAAGCACAGGAATTGGGAGGAGAAAACATGGGATGGTGAAATATTGAGCACTTGAAATCAAGGATGGGGTAACTACCACCGCCAAGTGCTAGAGAAACCACAGTTCCGAAAAGAAAAGAATTGTCCTACAGACAAAAAAGCAAAAACAATTTTTGTACAATAGAACTGGTAAATCCCTTCTGCAGAGCAGTAGCAATAGAAGCCAAGTCAAGAGGATTAGAAAGACAGACTGGTGAGGAAAAGTGGCAGCTAAGTGATCAATCCTTAAATGCAAGGAGAAAACAGGCTGGTTGTAGTAGTGAGTGTTAGCATCACCAAGTTAGTAATTTAAATTAAGCTTAGAGAAATCTGAACATTTTTACATTTTTTAGCAGGAGTTAAATGCAGAGTACATCATGGGAAATGCCAGGCTGGAAGACTCACAAGCTGGAATCAAGATTACCGTGAGAAATAATAACCTCAGATATGCAGATAATACCACTCTGATGGCAGAAAGCAAAGAGGAACTAAGGAGCCTCTTGATGAGGGTGAAAGAGGAGAGTGAAAAATCTGGCTTAAAACTCAACATTCAAAAAGCTAAGATCATGGCATCTGGTCCCATCACTCCATGGCAAGTAGATGGGAAAAAATGCAAACAGTGACAGATTTTTATTTTCTTGGGCTCCAAAACCACTGCAGACAGTGACTGCACCTGTGAAGTTAAAAGACACTTGCTCCTTGGAAGGAAACCTATGACAAACATAGCCAGTGTATTAAAAGGCAGACATATGACATTGCCAACAAAAGTCCATATGGAAAAACTATGGTTTTTCCAGTAGTCATGTATGGATGTGAGAGCTGGACCACACAGCAGGCTGAGCGCCGAATAATTGATAGTTTTGAACCGTGGTGTTAGAGAAGACTCTTGAGAGTCCCTTGGACAGCAAAGAGATCCAACCAGTCCATTCTAAAGGAGATCAGTCCTGAATATTCATTGGAAGGACTGATGCTGAAGCTGAAACTCCAATATTTTGGCCACCTGATGCAAAGAACTGATTTATTAGAAAAGACTCTGATGCTGGGAAAGATTGAAGGCAGGAGGAAAAGGGAGCAAGAGGAAATGAGTTGCTTGGATGGCATCACTGATTCAATGGACATGAATTTGAGCAAACTCCAGGATATAGTGAAGGACAGGGAAATCTGGGTGCTGCAGTCTTTGGAGTCACGAAGAGTTGGACATGACAACTTAGTGACTGAACAACAAGTATAAAGGGATAAAATGCTAAAGAGTGGAATACAAATGTGATGAAAAATGAAATATATATGTGTAGATATTTTGTTTATATGCATGTGCAACCTTGGATAATGCACGTCTAATCTGAGGAGAAAAACCAATTAGTTTAAAGATGGCATCAGAATTATTTTAGAAAAATATCATTTTATTTTGTTTCTCAAAATAACATAAGGGTCTATACTGTTTCTGCAGTGATATTCCTCAGAACATTGATAGAATTCAGTAAGAGTTATACAAAATGAGGCAAAATCTCATGGCAGAAGTGATTTTCCATTTACAAAGCTAGCCAAGAGAAAGTGGAGAAGGGACCCAGAAATGAAGAAAGGCTGGCCTTTGGGGACGGATTCAGGGATGCTCCATAATGTGGAGTTGTCAAGGATGTCAAAGAACAGGCTGATGGGATAAGTCCCATCATAAGAATGGCAGTTGGGATGTCTAATACTCACCAGGAAAATGCTCTAAATGCATGCAACACTTAGATGAAAGCTTCAGACTTTCTTTGCATGTAGATTCACAATTCTTTCTGTGGTATATGAAAGTAATCAAGTAGAGGGATTTTGTTTTATAACTGGGTTACCCAGGGGAGAAAGACCAGAGTAGCTGAAAGCTGTAAGACATGAAAGCAATTAAAGATTTAGGAGAAATACAGTATAGCAGTGTCTAGGTAAAATGCAGTATGATCAACCCCCACACTATGAATCTCAGCAGATATTAGGAGCAGGATTTTGAGAAAAAATTTTACTTAAATCTCAATGGGTGAGGCAATTCAAAATATTGAATGCCTTATGTCAGCCAGAAGCTAATATTTCATATTATATATGGCACAGATTGTTGTTTAGTTACTAAGTCATGTCTTTTTACAACCCCATGGACTGTAGCCTTTCAGGCTCCTCTATCCATGGGTTTTCCAGCTAAGAATACTGGAGTGGGTTGCCACATCCTTCTCCAGGGTATGGTCCTGACCGAGAGATTAAAACTGGGTCTCCTACATTGCTGGCAACTTCCTTACCTCTGAGCCACCAGGGAAATCCATGACAAAGATACATAGAAAATAACTTATCAATGAAAATAATGAAATATATATGTGTTGACTATTTGCTGCTGTGCTTATATTACAATCCTAGGAGTTTGACATTCAGAGTTAACTTCTGATCTTACACATTTTAAATCATTTGCTACATTGTCTTTCCTACATAAATACATATCTGAAACAAAATACTGATTTTTCCAGAATCTCATGACCATGTGTAAAATGTCAGAAATTATTGATTGAAAATATACACCTGAATTCATTAAATATTTCAGTTAGATTAGTTTTGCATTAACAGTGAGAAGTTACAGATGTTTCTTGCAATAAAACATAAAGATGAATCATTCTTTGGCAGAAAATAAGTCAAAATCCAAATGATTAAAAGTGCATATATATAAAGTATATGCATGTATATGCAGATTTAACTAATACATCTATCCCGATCGGGCATTGCCCAGAACAGGTAGAAGGAGCTATGTTGAACTTCTTTCAGTTGAAAATAATTTTTGGCTACTTTTCTCTAAGGATAGGACTAGCTCTGTTTCAGCTTTCATTTAGAATTCTACTTGCTTTTAGGAACAAGGACCTTTTCGGAAACTGTCATTTATAACCTCACTGGATTTCCTAGGGCTTGACTGCACCTAGGTGGCACCGGTGTTAAAAAACCCGCCTGTCCATTCAGATTAAGAGATGCGGGTTTGATCCCTGGATTGGGAAGATCCCTGGAGAAGGGAATGGCAACCCACTCCAGTATTTTTGCCTGGAGAATCCAACGACAGAGGAGCCTGGTGGGTTGCAGTCCATATTGTTGCACAAAGTTGGACACAGCTGAAGTGACTTAGAACCCAGCACAGCACACGTTTCATGGTAACTTCTCAAAGTGAGAAAACTTATA
Source organism: Bison bison bison (assembly GCF_000754665.1). Lineage (NCBI taxonomy): Eukaryota > Metazoa > Chordata > Mammalia > Artiodactyla > Bovidae > Bison > Bison bison. Next base: position 247,120 of record NW_011488621.1, read on the forward strand.
TTTTGGTTTTCTTTCTTCCACCTTCAAATCTTCAGTGGAACTAATTCATGTGACAAAAGCAGCTTTTTCTTCTTTCATTTCACCTGGACCACGTGTTTTTAAAAGTCCACTTCATATCATTCAAGAAACAAGCATTCCTTGAATGATTTACTACAAGACACCCGAGAATACCACAAGACAGATTTTTCTTCCTGGAGCTTAATGTGGGAGCAGTTTTAAATGTACCTTTTCTCAGTTTACCATAATACATAACAGAAGGGAAATTAACAACCAATTGAACTCAATCTGGTCAACTTGTCACCCCTACATGTTCATAAATGCATTGAGTTATATAATTCCTTCTTTATGTTATTGCACTCAAAGTATTATTATGTAATCATTGAAAGTAAATTTTAATTTTAACCATGAACGGGCATATATGGGGGTGATTTAAGTCAGTCACATTTATTTATTTTTACCAAATACCCCTTCTTATCCACCAATGAACTACAATCCAAAGATTATGGCCTATTAAATTGGAAGGGAAAAAAATGATGACTACCAATTTTACAGATAGAAAACAAATTAATTCACTGCTTCAGGTGACAGGACAGAATGAGAGGCAACATCAAAACCAAGAGTTTTGAAACACAACTTTTTCTGTGTTCTACATTATGCCATGAATAAAAAAGAAAATGATAATAGCTAAAGGAGAGCTAGAAAGAAAAAAATACAATGGAAATGTAAGTTGAGGGCAGTGGAGGTGATTTCAAAACATAGATGAAACTAGGGCCATGGACAACAATTGCAAAACTCATGGAGCCCTTGCATCTCCAAAGCAGATGCAGGAATCACATTAACAATATGCATAGTGAAAGTCAAAGTGAAAGTCACTCCGTCATGTCTGACTCTTTGCGATGCCATGGACTATACAGTCCATGAAATTCTCCAGGCCAGAATACTGGAGTGGGCAGCCTTTGCCATCTCCAGGGAATCTTCCCAACCCAGGGATCAAACCCAGGTCTCCTGCATTGCAGATGGATTCTTTACCAGCTGAGCCACAAGGGAAGCCCAACAATATGTGTAGTCAAATAGAAAATGTGTAGATTAAAGCAATCCTTAGAGAAACAAGCAGACACACTGGTGGATACTGTGTTAAGAGTAAGTGTAGGAAAAACAGTCCCCCATAATGCTGAGGAATGGACTTTGATCTTAGATTTTTATTACAAGATTCAAAAAAGGACCTATTTCCATCATTGGGAAGGTATTGTAAATGAAATGAACAAGTTTAAATAATCCTATCCTTGATCAAACTGGAGTTGTGTTCCCTGATGGATTCACATACAAAATGGTTTGCAACTCACCCACCTAGCATGGTGCCTGAGATTCCCACCAGTCACTCTGCCTTAAGCAGTGTGCCTCAGAATGCCTTGGAGGAGTAATATATGAATACCAATTTGCGTGTCAGTGTGGGTTTTTGAAATTCAAATCAGCTGTCACATTGCTGTGGTGAAAGGAACTCAGCTTCTATAACTGGACAGAACTGGATTTGAAACTTTTCTACTACTTAACTGTTAGTATCCTCTTGAGTAAAGTATTCAACATCTCCTAGATAATGAAAAATATATATGCAAAATGCCTGGTGAACATCTGACGCATGTAGGTTCCCAGGAGATGGTCATTTTCTTTTACTCCCTTGAAAGTTCAAAAGATAGTTCTGAAGTAAACTTAAATCTGAGTACAGTAAGTAGGCAGATACTACCTAGCAAAGCAAAAATACTACCTTTCATTTAATAAAATATTTAAATATCTGAATAAGAACCACATCCTCCTTCTGTTAAAGCTGAATAGACAAATTATTGAATTGCTATTGCTATTTTTTCCCTATCTCCATACTGCTAAAGTACAAATGGGCATCTGAATATCCTATTGGCCCCACAAATTCAGTGTGTTCAGTATGAAATGTAATCTTTTCCAACACGACTTTTTCTTCATAAATTCTCCATGACCCTTCATGACACCAATAGTCTGAGTTCTCTAAATATTCAAATATTACTCCAAAAATGTTCAAATATTACTTAAAATAGACTGACAATGGTTATTATGTGTGGACTGGTGAATGGTGGTGTCCCAGAGATCCTAATCCTCTAAATTTGGAAAATTGTCATAATGACTGGAAGATGTTCTCAAATTTAGTGGGTGGGAGACAGATGCAGAAATATCTCGATGCTGGGAGATTGCTAATCTTTCACATTGAAGAATTCTGGAGCCCAGATATCAGTGGAGGCCCCAGTGAAACATCAGGCCCATTTTCTGTTCTATATTCCTACTTCTGTTGTTCTTGTCCAGGCTTTATACTACCTTGAATTGTAGAATGTTTGTTTCTTGGAAGAAACTTGAGGGCCATGTACATCAGGAAACCAAGGCCAAAAAAGGTTAATTTTCTGGCCCAAGTTACATAACTACTTTCTTGCAAAGCCCAAGTTGACATGAGATCTCATTGTTACCCCACTAGACTTGATTGAGGTTACAATACTGTTACTGTTTTCCACATTTAAATCAAATCCTCCATTGAACAGAGATGAACTAAATCTTCAAGAACCTCACTTTCCAATCCCAAACGATCCTCAGTGTTTTCCCCTTTGCCTATTATGTACATTCCTCATCCTGGTCTCTGGACTGTCCATGATCTGGGCCAACCAGGCCAGGTGATATTATTTCACCCTGCTTTCCTGCTATTTTCAAGGGACAAACAGCTCTTGATGACTCTCAAGCACATATTGGGCATTTATATCTCCCCTCAAACTGTTCCCTTTGCCTAAAATATTCTCCACATGCTCTCTCTGTCGAATTTCCACTGACATTGAAGTGTCTCCTTCATGAAGCTTTATAAAGTAAAGCTTTCCCCATCAAGATATGCTCTTTCTTTATCACTTTTAATACCTGCTGGCTGTTATTGGAATTACTGAGATTTGGCAGGTATTATAGCTATCTGACTTTTTTTCTATCTAAGAAAAAGGCCTAATGTGCAAAACTTTATTTATATAATATTTTATACATGGAAGTTAGTAAAAGTTTGAGAGGTAGATACACAAAAGATCTAGCAGCAAATCTAAGGGGGAAAAAATCAAAAGAGAAAAATCTTTCCATTCTTAACTATTCACCTTTAAAAAAGCTTTAAAGGACTTCTCACCCCTACTTCGGAACTCCTGTTAACATTATAATTGGAATTCACAGGAAATGTGTGTCGATTTCAAAGAAAACAGAAGGGAATGACATCATTCCTGTTCTTTCTGCTGCCTTCAATCAAAGTTTCATTTATCTCTGTCATCTAATCTATGCTGTCAGCAGTAAGGATGGGAACCTCATTAATAGAAACCAGAGAGGATCTTCCACACTGAACATGAAAACTCCTGAAGTATCCTCAAGACAATTGTACTGCATATTACAACTTTGAGAACTGATAATTCTGAACTGGCATCAGCAGTTCATTTAGAACTTGGTTAACACCATAATTGTGGAAGGACAACTCTTTGTAAAATTTTTCTATTCATCACAGTATAACCTGATGCTTAGTTAAAAGTAACCTATAAGGCAGAGCTGGGGTTTAGAGTCTAACTGACTACTCACTTCCAAATTAAAGTCTTGGTATATGAAAGTCTGTATGTGTGTGTGTGTAATAAATCTGAACATATTCTACATATAAGTGTGCTTTCTTAATGTGTCCTACATGAAAACAAAATTATCACATGATCAATTAGTATCAATGGACCAATATAAATGAGCTGAAAATATATTGTTGTAATATTCAGGGATGAGAAGAGAATTCCTCCCCCCAAAATATTTAAAGAGTATATAATCCAATTTAGAGGAACAGAATTTTAATCATAATTATGAGCTAATTAGTCCAGAATTTTATTCCAACCTTTTAAGTGTGGAAATCAAGCTTCTGTATCATATCTAAGTTCATCAATAGTTACTAGAGTCTTTGTACAATGGTGAAACCTTTGATACTACTGGGCATTCTCTCATTTTTATGCACTTGGTTAGATTTTATTTTTTTACAGTAAAGAACTATTTTCTCTAAATTTAGAACAGATAATAATTGTTGTTAGGATCGGATAAAAGGTAATCATTATGTATGCTGTACTTTAATCTCTTCTACAAAAATGTATATATCTTCTCTTAAAAAGTTATTCCACAAAACTTAAGAGCTGTGTTCTTTCATATGCAATTAATATTAATTTACCTTCCAAGGCTTGCTCGTTTAACTAAATATAAATGATTGTTCATATCATGCCATTTTACACGTTATATCATAAGCTATTAGATTGCCTCGTATTGCATTATATTTAAATAGAGTTCTACAGTAAATAGGTGGTTTTCAGAATGGGAGAAAATAATAGCAAATGAAGCAACTGACAAACAACTAATCTCAAAAATATACAAGCAACTCCTACAGCTCAACTCCAGAAAAATAAATGACCCAATCAAAAAATGGGCCAAAGAACTAAATAGACATTTCTCCAAAGAAGACATACAGAGGGCTAACAAACACATGAAAAGATGCTCAACATCACTCATTATCAGAGAAATGCAAATCAAAACCACTATGAGGTACCATTTCACACCAGTCAGAATGGCTGCGATCCAAAAGTCTACAAATAATAAATGCTGGAGAGGGTGTGGAGAAAAGGGAACCCTCTTACACTGTTGGTGGGAATGCAAACTAGTACAGCCACTATGGAGAACAGTGTGGAGATTCCTCAAAAAACTGGAAATAGAACTGCCTTATGATCCAGCAATCCCACTGCTGGGCATACACACTGAGGAAACCAGAAGGGAAAGAGACGCGTGTACCCCAATGTTCATCGCAGCACTGTTTATAATAGCCAGGACATGGAAGCAACCTAGATGTCCATCAGCAGATGAATGGGTAAGAAAGCTGTGGTACATATACACCATGGAGTATTACTCAGCCATTAAAAAGAATACATTTGAATCAGTTCTAATGAGGTGGATGAAACTGGAGCCTATTATACAGAGTGAAGTAAGCCAGAAGGAAAAACACCAATACAGTATA
>NW_011488621.1:252281-255868 GCF_000754665.1 Bison bison bison
ACAATAACCCTGTGTACGAGACAGCAAAAGAGACAGTGATGTATAGAACAGTCTTATGGACTCTGTGGGAGAGGGAGAGGGTGGGAAGATTTGGGAGAATGGCATTGAAACATGTAAAATATCATGTATGAAATGAGATGCCAGTCCAGGTTCGATGCACGATACTGGATGCTTGGGGCTAGTGCACTGGGACGACCCAGAGGGATGGTATGGGGAGGGAGGAGGGAGGAGGGTTCAGGATGGGGAACACATGTATACCTGTGGTGGATTCATTTTGATATTTGGCAAAACTAATACAATTATGTAAAGTTTAAAAATTAAATAAAATTTAAAAAAAAAAAAGAAAAATTGTTCAGTACTTCACTAATAGCTTGTATTATTTCCTGAAAGTTTCTTTTTGTAGAAAAGAGCATGCCACTTCTCTGCGGGATGCTCCATCAAGTTCTTGTTTATTGTAACCAGGAGATGAAATTTCCAAACAAACACTGGTGTTTACAGCACTTGGAGAGCATGTGGCCGCCATTCCGGTCTCTGTCAAGCATGTGCCCCACCTGCCTTTTGGCTTTGGCTTAAACAAGTTGGTTGGGCCATAACACAAGTGTGAGAACACGAGAATGTGAGATGCCACAGGCCAGGTGACATGCCAGTGCTGAAAAGCTGGTACATGGCAGGGCACCACTGTGTACATAAAAAGGCCACATGCCACACCAAAATGTGGCAGCCATGGCTCCCAAATCAGATGAATAATTTCCTTTCCATTATGTTCTCACAAACATGTTGCAAAACAATAAACCTTGAGCTCTACCAAGTCCAAAAGTTCAGGGTTTCAGAAGACTGACAAGTGAATATTTATATTTATTTCTGAGTTGATTGACACATAGAACTTTTTTTAAACCATGCTTATTTATGACTTGAGAAATACTTTTTTTAAGGCAACAGAAATTATTCTCATAGGTATGGGCTTCTGACATGGCCAAATCCTGCAGATCAGCAAATTTTATTTTTATATATATACATACACACACATACATATTTATATTTGTCTAATAAAGCAGGAGAGAATTTAATAGAAGAAGTGTTGTAGAATATCATACAATTCCTCTACTTTTCTTGAATTTCATACTTCTGTATGCTATCACCAGGTCCGCACTACTAATGGAATTGCAGTTGAATTCACTTCAAGTGTTGGCAGAAAAGGATAAGGAAAAAATAATTACACTTTAAAAATTCTGTTGAGTCTAGTGTAAGTTACAGAATTTAAAAATGTGCAATGTCAGGTAAACTAAGGTGTTTTCTTAGCTCTGACTGTACTGCTAAATAAGTAAACATAAAAGATGAATAAAATTTCTATATTTTTTATTCATCTTAACAATGGAAGGCTCAATTCAAGGCTAAAATACTTTTGAAAGTTTTAAAGACTTAGTATTGAGGATTTCTTTCTCTTTCTTTGCCACTTTATAATTTTTTTAATTGAAGGATAATTGCTCTACAGAATTTTGTTGTTTTCTGTCAAACATCAACACGAATCAGCCATAGGTACACCCGTGTCCTTTCCCTCCCAAACCTCCCTCCCATCTCCCTCCCCATCCCACCCTTCTAGATTGTCACAGAGCCCCTATTTGAGTTCCTTGAATCATACAGCAAATTCCCATTGACTATCTATTTTACATGCGGTAGGTAAATATCCGTGTTACTCTCTCCATACATCTCCCCCTCTCCCTCCTCCCCTGCCCCCCATACATAGGTCTGTTCTTTATGTCTGTTTCTCCATTGCTGCCCTAAATACTGAAATAAATACTAATACTAAAATACTAAAATAAATACTAATACTAAAATTCATCAGTATTATCTTTCTGGATTCCATATATATGCGTCAACATACAATGTTTGTATTTCTCTTTCTAACTTACTTCACTCTATATAATAGGCTCTACGTTTGTCTACCTCATTAGAACTGACTCAAATGCATTCCTCTGTATGGCTGAGCAATATTCCATTGTGTATATCTACCACAGCTTCTTTATCCTTTCATCCGTTGATGGACATCTAGGTTGCTTCCATGTTCTAGCTATTGTAAATAGTGCTGCAATGAACATTGGTATACATGTGTCTTTTTCAATTTTGGTTTCCTCAGGGTACATGCCTAGGAGTGGGATTGCTGGGTCATGTGGTGGTTTTATTCCTAGTTTTTTAAGGAATCTCCATACCATCTTACATAATGGCTGTATCAATATACATCCCTACCAGCAATGCAAGAGTGTTCCCTTTTCTTCACACCCTCTCCAACATTTATTGTCTGCAGACTTTTTGTTGATGGCCATTCTGACTAGTGTGAGGTGGTATCTCACACAAAGTTTTGATTTGCATTTCTCTAATAATGAGTGATGTTGAGGATCTTTCCATGTGTTTGTTAGCCATAAATATGTCTTATTTGGAGAAATGTCTGTTTAGGTCTTATTCCCGCTTTTTTATTGGGTTGTTTGTTTTTCTGGTTTTGAGTTGTATGAGCTGCTTGTGTATTTTGGAAATTAAATCTTTGTCAGTTGTTTCCTTTGCTATATTTTCTCACATTCTGAGGGTTGTCTTTTCATCTTGTTTGTAGCTTCCTTTGCTGTGCAAAAGCTTTTAAGTTTAATTAGGTCCCACTTGTTTATTTTGTTCTTATTTCCATTACTCTGGTAGGTGAGTCACAGAAGATCCTACTTTGATTTATGTCATCAAGTGCTCTGCCTGTTTTACTCTAAGAGTCTTATAGTTTCTGGTCTTACATTTAGGCCTTTAATCCATTTTGAATTTATCTTTTTGTATGTTCTAATTTCATTCTTTTGTATGTAAATGTCTGGTTTTCTCAGCACCACTTATTGAAGAGGCTATCTTTGCCTCTTTGTATATTCTTCCCTCCTTTGTAAAAACTAAGGTACCCATAAGTTTGTGGGTTTATTTCTGGGCTCTCTATCTTCCTCCAGTGGTCTTTATTTCTGTTTTTGTGCCAGTACCATAATGTTTGATGACTGCAGCTTTGTAGTGCAGTCTGAAGTCAGGAAGATTGATTCCTCCAGCTCCGTTCTTCTTTCTCAACATTGCTTTGTCTGTTCAGGGTCTTTTGTGTTTCCATATGAATTGTGACTTTTTTGTTCTAGATCTGTAAAAAAAAAAATGCCATTTGTGATTTGAGAGAGATCACATTGAATCTGTAGATTGCATTTGGTAGTATAGTCATTTCAAAATATTGATTCTTCCTACCCAGGAACATGGGGTATCTCTCCATCTGTTTATATCATCTTTGATTTATTTCATCAGTATCTTATAATTTTCCATATACAGTTCTTTTGTCTCCCAAGGTAGGTTTGTTCCTAGTTTATTCTTTTTGTTGTAATAGCGAATGGGATTAATTCCTTACTTTCTCTTTCTGATTTTTATTGTTATTATATAAGAATGCAAGTGATTTCTGTCTATTGACCTTGTATCCCATGACTTTGCTGACTTCACTGATTAGCTCTAGAATGGGAGAAAATAATAGCAAATGAAGCAACTGACAAACAACTAATCTCAAAAATATACAGGCAGCCCAAAGTCACCCCAAAGCC
>NW_011488621.1:256096-258663 GCF_000754665.1 Bison bison bison
ATGAAAAGATGCTCAACATCACTCATTATCAGAGAAATGCAAATCAAGACCACTATGAGGTACCATTTCACACCAGTCAGAATGGCTGCGATCCAAAAGTCTACAAATAATAAATGCTGGAGAGGGTGTGGAGAAAAGGGAACCCTCTTACACTGTTGGTGGGAATGCAAACTAGTACAGCCACTATGGAGAACAGTGTGGAGATTCCTTAAAAAACTGGAAATAGAACTGCCTTATGATCCAGCAATCCCACCGCTGGGCATACACACTGAGGAAACCAGAAGGGAAATTTTCGGATAGTTTCTTTTGGGTTTTCTATGTAGAGTATAATGTCATCTGCAAACAGTGAGAATGTTACTTCTTCTTTTCTAATCTGGATTGCTTTTATTTCTTTTTCTTCTCTAATAGCCATAACTAGGACTTCCAAAACTGTGTTGAATGCTAGTGGTGAGAGTAGACACCCTTGTTTTGTTCCTGATCTTAGAAGGAATGCTTTTAATTTTTCACCATTGAGTATGATGTTTACTATGGGCGCATCATGTATGGCCTTTAATATGTTGAGGTAGGTTCCTTCTATGCCCATTTTTTAATGTGTTTTTATCATATATGGTGCTGAACTTTGTCAAAGGGTTTTTCTGCATCTATTGAGATGATCATATAGCTTTTATCTTTCATTGTGTTAATATGGTGTATCACATTGATTGATTTGTATATTTTGAAGAATTCTCGCATCCCTGGAATAAACCCAACATGGTCACGGTGTATAAGTTTTTAAATGTGTTTTTTAATTCTGTTTGCTAGAAGTTTGTTGAGGATTTTTGCATCTGTATTCATCAGTGATATTAGCCTGTAATTTTCTTATTTTGTATGTGTCGTCTTTGCCGGTTTTGGTATCAGGGTAATTGTGGCCTCATAGAATGAGTTTGGAAGTGTTCCTCTGCAAGTTTTTGGAAGAGTTTCATAAAGCTAGGCATTAACTTTGCTCTAAGTGTTTGATAGAATTTCCCTGTGACACCATCTGGCCCTAGGCTTTTGATTTTGGGGAGGTTTTTGATCAGAGTTTCAATTTCTGTGTTTGTAATTGGCTTGTTCTTAATTTCTGTTTCTTCTTGGTTCAGTCTTGGGAGGTTGAACTTTTCTAAGAATCTGTCCATTTTCTTTAGGTTGTCCATTTTATTAGCATATAGTTGCTCATACTATCCTCTTATTATCCTTTGTATTTCTGTGTTGTCTGTTGTAACCTCTCCTTTATCGTTTATAATTTTGTTGATTTGATTTTTCCCTTTTTTTCTTGATGAGTCTGGCTAGCAATCTGTCAATTTTGTTTATCTTCTCAAAGAATCAGCTTTAAATTTTATTAATCTTTGCTATCATTTCCTTAATTTCTTTTTCATTTATTTCTTCTCTAATCTCTATGACTTCTTTCCTTCTGCTGATTTTGGGGGGTTTTTGTTCTTTTTCCAGCTGCTCTAGATGTAGAGTTAAGTGTCTATTCGATGCTTTTCCTGTTCCTTGATGTATGATTGTTTAGTCAATCAAGACCTAGAAGGACAGTTCAGTTCAGTCGCTCAGTCGTGTCCGACTCTTTGATACCCCATGAATTGCAGCACGCCAGGCCTCCCTGTCTATCACCAACTCCCAGAGTTCACTCAGACTCACGTCCATCGAGTCAGTGATGCCATCCAGCCATCTCATCCTCTGTCATCCCCTTCTCCTCCTGCCCCCAATCCCTCCCAGCATCAGAGTCTTTTCCAATGGATCAACTCTTTGCATGAGGTGGCCAAAGTACTGGAGTTTCAGCTTTAGCAGCATTCCTTCCAAAGAAATCCCAGGGCTGATCTCCTTCAGAATGGACTGGTTGGATCTCCCTGCAGTCCAAGGGACTCTCAAGAGTCTTCTCCAACACCACAGTTCAAAAGCATCAATTCTTTGGCACTCAGCCTTCTTCACAGTCCAACTCTCACATCCATACATGACCACAGGAAAAACCAGAGCCTTGACTAGACGGACCTTTGTTGGCAAAGTAATGTCTCTGCTTTTGAATATGCTATTAAGGTTGGTCATAACTTTCCTCCCAAGGAGTAAGTGTCTTTTAATTTCATGGCTGCAGTCACCATCTGCAGTGATTTTGGAGCCCCCCAAAATAAAGTCTGACACTGTTTCCACTGTTTCCCCATCTATTTCCCATGAAGTGATGGGACCAGATGCCATGATCTTCGCTTTCTGAATGTTGAGCTTTAAGCCAATTTTTTCACTCTCCACTTTCACTTTCATCAAGAGGCTTTTGAGTTCCTCTTCACTTTCTGCCATAAGGATGGTGTCATCTGCATATCTGAGGCTATTGACATTTCTCCGGGCAATCTTGCTTCCAGCTTGTGTTTCTTCCAGTCCAGCGTTTCTCATGATGTACTCTGCATATAAGTTAAATAAGCAGGGTGACAATATACAGCCTTGACGTACTCCTTTTCCTATTTGGAACCAGTCTGTTGTTCCATGTCCAGTTCTAACTGTTGCTTCCTGACCTGCATACAAATTTCTCAAGAGGCAGATCAGGTGGTCTGGTACTG
>NW_011488621.1:258763-266231 GCF_000754665.1 Bison bison bison
GAATTTTCCACAGTTTATTGTGATCCACACAGTCAAAGGCTTTGGCATAGTCAATAAAGCAGAAATAGATGTTTTTCTGGAACTCTCTTGCTTTTTCCATGATCCAGCAGATGTTGGCAATTTGATCTCTGGTTCCTCTGCCTTTTTTAAAACCAGCTTGCACATCAGGAAGTTCAAGGTTCACATATTGCTGAAGCCTGGCTTGGAGAATTTTGAGCATTACTTTACCAGCATGTGAGATGAGTTCAATTGTGTGGTAGTTTGAACATTCTTCGGCATTGCCTTTCTTTGGGACTGGAATGAAAACTGACCTTTTTCAGTCCTGTGGCCACTGCTGAGTTTTCCAAATTTGACAGAGAGTCCCTTAAAGAGTAAACTCAAAGAGAAACACCTTGAGACACATTAATCAGGTTAACAGAGATTAAGCACAAAGAAAGAATGTTAAAACCAACAAGGGAAAATCAACAAGTAACACACAAGGGAAAATCCATATGATTAACAGCAGGTCTTTCAGGAAAAACTCTGCAGGCCAGAAGGGAATGGCAGGATATTTTTAAAGTACTGAAAGAGCAAAATCTACAACCAAGATTACTAGATCTGGCAACGATATCATTCAAAATTGATGGAGAAATAAAAAGCTTTACAGACAAGCAAAAGTTGAGAGAATTTAGCACCACTAAACCAGCCTTACAGCAAATACTTAAGGAACTTACATAGCCAATAAACACAAGAGAAAGGAAAGATCTCTAAAAACAAACCAAAACCATCAAGAAAATGCCAATAGGAACACATGTATCAATAATTACCTTAAATGTTAATGGATTAAATACACCAACCAAAAGATACAGACTGACTGAATGGATATAAAAATAAGACTCATATATATGCTGCCTACAAGAGACCCACTTCAGACCTAGAGACACATACAAACTGAAAGTAAAAGGATGGAAAAAGATATTTCATGAAAATGGAAACCAAAAGAAAGCCAGAGTGGCAATCTTTATTTCAGACAAAATAGACTTTAAAAATAAAGAATATTATAAGAGACAAAGAAGGATACTACATAATGATCAAGAGATCAATCCAAGAAGAAGATATAACAATTGTAAATATTTATGCACTCAAATAGGAGCACCAACATAAGGCAAACTCTAACAGGCATATGAGGGGAATGATAGTCATGCAATAATAGTAGGGGACGTTAACACCTAACTTATTCCCATGGACAGATCATCAAAACAAAGAAGCAATAAGGAAACACAAACCTTAAATGAAACATTAAATGAACTGGGCCTAATTGATATCTTCAGGACTTTCCATCCAAATGCAGAAGAATACACTTTCTTCTCAAGTGCACATGGAACATTTTCCAGGATAGTCCACACCTTGGGCCACAAATCAAACCTCAGTAAATTTAAGAACATTTAAATCATACTAAGTATCTTCTCTAACCACAATGCTATGAGACAGACATCAACTACAGGGGGAAAATTCAGAAAACACAAACTTATGGAGATTAACAGATCATATCAGATCAGTCGCTCCGTCGTGTCCGACTCTTTGCAACCCCATGAATCGCAGCACACCAGGCCTCCCTGTCCATCACCAACTCCCAGAGTTCACTCAGACTCACGTCCATCGAGTCAGTGATGCCATCCAGCCATCTCATCCTCTGTCGTCCCCTTCTCCTCCTGCCCCCAATCCCTCCCAGCATCAGAGTCTTTTCCAATGGATCAACTCTTTGCATGAGGTGGCCAGAGTACTGGAGTTTCAGCTTTAGCAGCATTCCTTCCAAAGAAATCCCAGGGCTGATCTCCTTCAGAATGGACTGGTTGGATCTCCCTGCAGTCCAAGGGACTCTCAAGAGTCTTCTCCAACACCACAGTTCAAAAGCATCAATTCTTCGGCACTCAGCCTTCTTCACAGTCCAACTCTCACATCCATACATGACCACTGGAAAAACCATAGCCTTGACTAGATGGACCTTTGTTGGCAAAGTAATGTCTCTGCTTTTGAATATGCTATTAAGGTTGGTCATAACTTTCCTTCCAAGGAGTAAGCGTCTTTTAATTTCATGGCTGCAGTCACCATCTGTAGTGATTTTGGAGCCCAGAAAAATAAAGTCTGACACTGTTTCCACTGTTTCCCCATCTATTTCCCATGAAGTGGTGGGACCAGATGCCATGATCTTCGTTTTCTGAATGTTGAGCTTTAAGCCAACTTTTTCACTCTCCACTTTCACTTTCATCAAGAGGCTTTTGAGTTCCTCTTCACTTTCTGCCATAAGGGTGGTGTCATCTGCATATCTGAGGTTATTGGTATTTCTCCCGGCAATCTTGATTCCAGCTTGTGCTTCTTCCAGCCCAGTGTTTCTCCTGATGTACTCTGCATATAAGTTAAATAAGCAGGGTGACAATATATAGCCTTGACGAACTCCTTTTCCTATTTGGAACCAGTCTGTTGTTCCATGTCCAGTTCTAACTGTTGCTTCCTGACCTGCATACAAATTTCTCAAGAGGCAGATCAGGTGGTCTGGTATTCCCATCTCTTTCAGAATTTTCCAGTTTATTGTGATCCACACAGTCAAAGGCTTTGGCATAGTCAATAAAACAGAAATAGATGATTAAATAATGATTAAATAAATAAAAAATAGATATTAAATAATAAATTAAATAGAGATTAAACAATGCATTACTAAATAATGAAGAGGTTACTGGAGAAATAGGAAGGGAAACCAAAAGATTCCTAGAAACAAATGACAATGAAAACACAATGACCCAAAACCTAAGGAATTCAGCAAAAGCAGTTCTAAGAGGATTTCTTTCTTGATGAGAAGACATCAGCATAAGTCTTGAAATACTCTAAAGGGCTTTAGTCTCTGCTGTGAAATTATAAACAAAGAAATAATTATGGAATTGGTACTATCAGCATTTTTTCTACTATTGTTGTTATTTTTGTTCAGCTGCCCAGTCCTGTCCAACTCTTTTGCGACCCTATGGACTGCGGTACCCCAGGCCTCTCTGTCCCTCGCCATCTCCCAAGTTTGCCCAAGTTCACATGCATTGCATCAGTGATGCCATCCAGCCATCTCATCCTCTGATGCCCTCTTCTCCTTCTGCCTCAATCTTTCCCTGGGTCAGGGACTTTTCCAATGAGTCAACTGTTTACATCAGATGACTAAAATACTGGGGTTTCAACTTCAGCATCAGTCCTTCCAAAGAGTATTTTTCTAGCATAATAAAACTTATTTCTAGCATAAATATGTATAGTTTTTAAAGTATCTTTACTTTTCCATCTGTTTAACCACAAACCATGAACTTTCAAGGAGCAGAATACGTCTAGCTATATCTTTTGTCATAGATTTCACATGATGTTAGAAGTGAATCAGGGTTCCCTGGTGGCTCATCTAGTAAAGACTCTGCCTGCAATTCAGGGGACCCAGGTTTGATCCTTGGGTTGGGAATATCCTCTAGAGAAGGGAATGGCAACCCACTCCACTATTCCTACCTGTAAATTTCCATGGACAGAGGAGCCTGACCAGCTAGTCCACAGGGTTGCAAAGAATCAGACACGACCAAATGACTAACACTAGAAGTAAATCAGGGAGGTTTTAAAACACCAAAAATTGTATTAATACATGGAGAGCTGTACAGTGTCAGTAATTTAGATTTACATGCTTTAGTTCTTGACTTTTACAACTGTCCCCTAAATTTCCTAAAATAATTACCATCCCTCAGTGTGGGATTGAGAGTATCATGCCAGGTCCACAGTCTGATTTTAGACGAATGAACTCATTGTATTACTTCCCGAAAAAAAGAGCAACTGATGCTGTGCTACGCTTATAATCTCATGTTGCTCAGTAAAGATATTTGGGGAAGGTTATTTACTCCCTGTGTGCTGAGTAAATTATTGCTTGTAAAAGATTATGCTTCTCCAGATAGCATTAGAAATAAAGTCTTGGTTCTTTTTACTTGAAGTCTGGTTGATTTTCAGCATCTTTTAAGCCCAGACTCTGAATGAGAATGTCATCTATTTGAAATAGTATGCTGAAATACAGATTTAAAACTTTGATACTACCTCTTGGTAGATACACAAACTGAGAAAAAAGTGAGGGGAATCTCGAGACCATGTGGAAACAATGCCATATGAGAGCACAAGTATTAATATTCAACGAGTGGGCGGGGGGAGGCTTCGAAGACCAAGCATGACTTTGAATACTGAATCTCCAAGCAGAATATTCAGATATGGCTTCTATATTCCATGTTTTAAAATAAGTACAACACTGGCAAAGCTGTTACATGTTGTACTATGTATGTTTCGGTCATGAATCTACAGAAAGAGGTACCTTATCCTTGCTTTAAGGTTTTGAGCACACTGACTCCATAAGAATTACTTATCACCCTGACTCTCTATGTGAATTTTATAATTTCTAGAATTACAACTCTAAAATATTTTACTACTACTATGAAAATCAAAATTGTAAATCAGATAAAAATACACAGATAAATCAAATATTTTCCTGACATTTCTTTCACCTCTCCTTTTGATCTCCAGTCTCTTATTTCTCATTTACATTTTTATATCCTTGCATGCGACAATAATCCCCTTCTCCCACAGACCATACACACTTTCAGCATATTGTAAAGACATCTTTCCATTGTCTACCGCATTTCTTTTTTTTTTTTTTTTTTCTTTGACTTTATTCACTGAGACACAGAGAGATAAACTGGAGGTAATACTTGGGAGATGTTTGTGATTGAAAAGTAAAGTGAGATTAAATGATTGTTCTCTGTTTCACAACTACCTAAAGTGAAAGCAATGTTGATCCCATCAACTTAAATCTGAATTGGTGATTTAGTGCCAAACATATCATTTTAACCATGGTACCTAAATTAGAGTAGGACAGCAGCGTACCCTACCATCAATGTCTATGTCACATGCATGCATTCATGATAAATTTCTTCAGTCATGGCTGACTTTTTGTGACCCTATGGATTGTGGCTTGCCAGGCTCTTCTGTCTGTGGGATTCTCCAGACAAGAATACTGCAGTGGGTTCCCATGCCCTCCTCCAGGAGATGACACATAGTAGGTTGCTAATAAATATTTGTTAAAATTGAACGGGAAAAATGTCATGTGTAATGTCAACTTGAAATTATTGGCCTAGGAGTGTGGCAAGATGAAATAAGCAGAACGAGAATCAATTCTGCCCTAGGAGCTGAAAATTATGACAAAAAAAGAGTTTAGGAAAATAAATAGGTGAAAAAGAAGATTTAATAGTTTGAGTTAGTAAGAATATTCCCTGGTGGGTCAGACAGTAAAGAATCTGTCTGCAATGCAAAAGACCCATATTCAATCCCTGGGTTGAAAAGCCCCCTTGGAGAAAGGAATGGCAATCCACTTCAGTATTCTTGCCTGGAGAATTTCATGGACAGAGGAGCTTGGCAGGCTACAGTCCATGGGGTCATAAAGAGTAAGACACGACTGAGCGACTAACACTTTCTTTCACTTTCAAGGATATACTGTTCAACATAAAGGACACAGATTATGTCTTTATAAACTAATGTTTTAATTTTCTTCAGATAAATATACAAGGGTAGAAATGCTGAATCATTTTGCAGTTTTATTTTTAATTTTTTGAGGCTTCTCCATACCGTTTTCCATAGTGATAAATCTACATTCCCACCAACAGTACACGAGGGTTCTCTTTTCTCCATATCCTCACCAAAACTTGCTGGTTTTTGTCCTTTTGATAATAGCCATTCTGATGGTTGTGAGGTAATATCTTACTGTGGTTTTGATTTGCCTTTCCCTGAAGATAAGTGATGCTGAACATCTTTCTGTGTGCCTACGACCATCTCTATTGGAGTTCCATCTGTATCTGAGCTGAAGCCCCAATACTTTGACTACTTGATGTGAAAAGCCGATTCACTGGAAAGGAATTTCCCAATGCTGGGAAAGACTGAGGACAAGAGGAGAAGGTAGCAACAGGGGATGAGATGGTTGGATGGCATCACTGACTCAACGGACATGAGTTTGAGCAAACTACTTGAGATAGTGAAGGACAGGGAAGCCTGTCATGGTGCAGTTCATGGGGTCTCAGAGTCAGACACAACTTAGTGACTGAACAATTACCATTTGTATGTTTTCTTTGGAAACAAGCCTATTTAGGCCATGATTTACAATAATCAAGATATATAAGCAATCTGTGTCTATGGACAGATAAATAATTTAAAAAGATGTAGGATATGTATATATTTATCTCTATACATATTTTAAGTGGCTCCAAGTGTCATTCTCTATAGATGCTACAAGGCTATCATTTTATGTTTGCTTTATAAATTAACATACACACACACACACACACACACACGCACACATTCGGCATCCAGCCATCGGGCTTCCCATGTGGCGCTACTGGTAAAGAACCCGCCTGCCAATACAGGAGATTTAAGAGACGTGGGTTCTGTTCCTGGGTCAGGAAGGTGCCCTGGAGGAGGAAATGGCAACCTACTCAGTATTCTTGCCTGGAGAATCCCATGGACAGAAGAGCCTGGAGGGCTACAGTCCATAGGACTTCAGGGAGTCAGACTTGACGGAAGTGACCTGCACAAGCACGCACATCAGCCAGTAGAGAATACATTCCCGCCGTTTACAACAACACGGATGGACCCGGCGGGTATTATGCTAAGTGAAATGCGTCAGACAGAGAGGGTGAATACTGTCTCTTTTCACTAACATGTGGAATCTAAAAAAATAAACAGGTGAACAAATACAACAAAATAGAAAACATTCATAAATAAAACAAACTAGTGGTTGACAGAGGATAGAGGGTTGGGGGATGGGTAAAAGAGGTGAAGAGGATTAAGAGGTACAAACTACTGGATGTAAATTAAATAAGTTACAGAGATATAATGTTCAACACAGGGAATATAATCAACAGTATTATAATAACTTCGATGTATGTATTAAATTCCTATGTTGTATGCCTACAACCAATACAAGATTATAAGTCAACTGTAAGCTTCTGCACATCAAAGGAAACTATTAGCAAGGTGAAAAGACAGCCTTCAGAATGGGAGAAAATAATAGCAAATGAAGCAACTGACAAACAACTAATCTCAAAAATATACAAGCAACTCCTACAGCTCAACTCCAGAAAAATAAATGACCCAATCAAAAAATGGGCCAAAGAACTAAATAGACATTTCTCCAAAGAAGACATACAGAGGGCTAACAAACACATGAAAAGATGCTCAACATCACTCATTATCAGAGAAATGCAAATCAAAACCACTATGAGGTACCATTTCACACCAGTCAGAATGGCTGCGATCCAAAAGTCTACAAATAATAAATGCTGGAGAGGGTGTGGAGAAAAGGGAACCCTCTTACACTGTTGGTGGGAATGCAAACTAGTACAGCCACTATGGAGAACAGTGTGGAGATTCCTTAAAAAACTGGAAATAG
>NW_011488621.1:266331-381460 GCF_000754665.1 Bison bison bison
TACAGCCACTATGGAGAACAGTGTGGAGATTCCTTAAAAAACTGGAAATAGAACTGCCTTATGATCCAGCAATCCCACTGCTGGGCATACACACTGAGGAAACCAGAAGGGAAAGAGACACGTGTACCCCAATGTTCATCGCAGCACTGTTTATAATAGCCAGGACATGGAAACAACCTAGATGTCCATCAGCAGATAGATGGATAAGAAAGCTGTGGTACATATACACAATGGAGTATTACTCAGCCATTAAAAAGAAAACATTTGAATCAGTTCTAATGAGGTGGATGAAACTGGAGCCTATTATACAGAGTGAAGTAAGCCAGAAGGAAAAACACCAATACAGTATACTAACGAATATATATGGAATTTAGAAAGATGATAACAATAACCCTGTGTACGAGACAGCAAAAGAGACACTGATGTATAGAACAGTCTTATGGACTCTGTGGGAGAGGGAGAGGGTGGGAAGATTTGGGAGAATGGCATTGAAACATGTAAAATACGTATGAAACGAGATGCCAGTCCAGGTTCGATGCACGATACTGGATGCTTGGGGCTAGTGCACTGGGACGACCCAGAAGGATGGTATGGGGAAGGAGGAGGGAGGAGGGTTCAGGATGGGGAACACATGTATACCTGTGGTGGATTCATTTTGATATTTGGCAAAACTAATACAATTATGTAAAGTTTAAAAATAAAATAAAATTTAAAACAAAAAAGAAAGAAAAAAAAAGAAAAAGCAAACATAAAATGCTAGCCTTGTAGCACCTAGAGAGAATGAGACTTGGAGCCACTTGAAAAATTGAGAAGAGTTATGTCCATGTTATAACCTTGTAAAACAATTATTTGTTGGACCCTAAATTCAATTTTTTATATTTAAAAAATGCAAAGGAATGTATAGAGGAAAACATAAATTTGTCATTTTTAAATTTTCCTCACTATAATTTTTCAGTTTCATGATAAATTTAAAACAAAGAATGAAACCTATAAGAAAATAAAAATGTGTTTAGATTTTCTTAAGCCTGCCAAAATTATAGAGAAGCATAGTTACCACCCAGAGCTGTGTTTGGGTTTTTAGGGGAAAATGTTTTTATAATGCCCTAAGATACTCTTTTGGAGAAGGCAATGGCAACCCACTCCAGTACTTTTGCCTGGAAAATCCCATGGATGGAGGAGCATGGTGGGCTGCAGTCCATGGGATCGCGACTGAGCAACTTCCCCTTCACTTTTCACTTCCACGCATTGGAGAAAGAAATGGCAACCCACTCCAGTGTTCTTGCCTGGAGAATCCCAGGGATGGTGGAGCCTGGTGGGCTGCCGTCTATGGGGTCGCACAGAGTTGGACACGACTGAAGAACTTAGCAGCACCAGCAGCAAGATACTCTTGAAAATGTACTGAACTTGACAAAGTGTGGATGAAGATGAATCAAAAGGGCATTTTGTTTGAGAAACGAAGTTTGATAATATTTTGCTAAGGAAAAATCAAGAGTGATCTATGATTCAAAAGGAAAGTGATACCAACATGAAACCCACAAATTTCTGAATTGAATCATTCCATCAAAAATTCTGACTTTAGTATATGCTTAACAATTGCTTTAATTTCTGATTCTCAAAGTTTAAAAAATATGGTTGCATAATGCTCAAAAGACATGTAAATAACTCTTGGAAGACATTTATAAAGCATCAAATACATCAGTAAATTTCATTGGAAAATTGTTTTTACCCATTTCACTGGACAGCAAGATTAGTAAAAAATATATATATCATTTTGCATGAATATATTCTTACATTAACTATATAATTTGCCAAACCACATATGGAAATTCAAAAAGAGAAAGATATTTTTTCTTGACCTGAAAGGAGGACCACACATATACTTCAGTGAATTGAAACAGCTGTGCACAATCTTTGGCACAGGAAACGTTTTTGAAAGATTACATCTGCATGGTCAGTTTGGGTTTTGATAAAATCACTTTTAATGTATAAATATAAAAATATGTTGAAATGCTTAAAAACATTTTTAAAAGTTGAGCAATTCACTCCTTGAATTCAGTGTCCTCTTTTTTCTCCTTTTTTTTGCGCAACTCTCCTGGGTAAACAATATGAATAAGACCATTCAATTGCAGACATTAAACTTGAAGCAGTGATAAAATTATTGTAAACATTCAGTTCAGTTCAGTCATGTCCGACTCTTTGTGACCCCATGAACCACAGCACACCAGGCCTCCCTGTCCATCACCAACTCCCAGAGTCCACCCAAACCCATGTCCATCAAGTCGGTGATGCCATCCAACCATCTCATCCTCTGTCGTCCCCTTCTCCTCCTGCCCTCAATCTTTCCCAGCATCAGGGTCTTTTCAAATGAGTCAGCTCTTCTCATCAGGTAGCCAAGGTATTGGTGTTTCAGCTTCAACATCAGTTCCTCCAATGAACACCCAGGACTGATCTTTAGGATGGACTAGTGGATCTCCTTGCAGTCCAAGGGACCCTCAAGCGTCTTCTCCAACACCACAGTTCAAAAGCATCAATTCTTCGGTGCTCAGCCTTCATTAGGAAATCTTAATTCTATCCTTGGCTGTTGAATTTGCTAAATAATACATTATAAATTACTTAATCCATATATTACTCAGTTTCCTTGTATAGCAAGATTAATAACTTTTTATTTACTGGAACTTTTAAAGAAGATATAAAAACCAAGTGAAATCTTGAGACTATTTCCATATTTTTTTCTTAAGTTACTAAGTTATGTCTGACTCCTGTGACCCCATGGACTGTAGCCCACCAGGCTTCTCTGTCCACGGCCAAGAATGCTGGAGTGGATTGTCATTTCCTTCTTCAGGGGTTCTTCCCAACCCAGGGATTGAACCCAAGTCTCCTGCATTGCAGGCCAATTCTTTACCAGCTGAGCCAGCAAGGAAACCTTGGTGTTTTTATATTACCTATAATTAGAGTCAGTATTTTCTCTTTTGCTAGAAAATTTTCAGAACACACAGTTTTCTTGCCTTTTTAATACAAATAAGTATCAAAATAATTTATTTTATTTTGGTAGCATGAACTGTAGTTAAGTAGGCACTGAAATGAACAGGTATAAAAGAGATGAATTCATCATATCAGAGCATTTCATTTGATACTCTTATTTGTATAATGCCCTGTCAAGCGGCAACTCAAGTCAGCATGTGGTGATTCTGACTTCAATGTGATAGTCATAAAAAATGTATTTATGAGACTCACTTCAGACATAGTCTGTGAATCTAACCCTAAAATGCAAAGCAATAACCTGGGAATAGTTATGAATATCTAAAGATGCAGGAGTAACTTTCAAGTGATTTCCTGCTCTGCTTTTTTCCCTTAGAAAGAACTAAAAAGGACTAAAGATATCAATTCAATACATGTATTTTTCCCAAGCATCAATTTTCTTGATAAAGCTGAGAAGTTAGAAAAATAATTTACTTGCCCATAGATATTTGCTATAAGAACTTGCACCATGTTGCAAAGTAAATGGAAAGGTTAAATAGAAGACGTGCATCATCGCTGTAATTTGTACACTGATGTGATAACCTCATGTTTAATATTTTATGGAGTAGAAGGTGAATGCTAGAGGGAGAAATGCCACATGGAGATAAGGGAAATCATATGCTAAGAATATGTATAAATGTGACTGAGAATTAACTTGAGTGTTTCTTTATTAATTGATAGACTGGTGTAACATGACGATGAAATAATGATGGTATCCTAGCAACCATATTTTCATAACAACTGTGCCCTGTAAGACTGTGATGACTGTCAGCCATATTTTATTAATTCAGAAGGGTGAGCAAGAATAATTTTAATAAAACTTCTCTGCAAACAACATATATTGTAGATTTGATCATACTCAAGACCAAATTTTTTCAATTTATAAAACAACAGTATACCAAGATGAATAACTTATTTTAAGTTGATAATATTCCAATTTTGGGTGGCAGTTAGGCGTTCTCTCATTTATTTAGTTGGTATACAGTTTGGAAAAAAATCTTTGAAAAATTCCATGAAGACATGTCAACATTAGCAAATCTACTTTTAATATAAAATATAAAGACATAAAAAGAAGTTCACTTGTAAGTTGATGGTATTTCTCTTTTTATCAACTTTTATTATGTAAACAATAATCAAAATGAATATATGTCCTTGTTTTGATAGTCTTAATAGCTTTGTGGGCCCTTTCTCTCCCACATTTGAGTTTATTCAAAAAATATTTGTTTCGTGAGTTGAAATTGATTCCACGAATGCTTATTGTGCACTACTTCTTGCCTAAATGAAAGAGCAACATAACATGAATATAACACGGTCCTAAAAATACTTCTAAAAAAATGTAGGTCTATTTTAGTTTTCAATTTCCATTTCCTCTGATAGAGATAATTTCTGTCCAGACCCTGTCAGGAAAACAGAAACTTCTCTGTCTACTTGACTTAAATAGAAAAGGATTTGATACAGCACATTAATATTTATCAAACTATTGAAAGGGCTGAGAAACATAGATAAGGAAGAGCTACCACTAAATCTCAGTACCACTCCAAGAATGCAGGAGGGTACCAGACACTGCCAGAAAGTTACAGCAGTCATCCCCATCCCCTTCAGCAATGAAGCTTTGATTCTAAAGAAAATACCCGGAAGCTGCAGCAAATATGCCACCTGCCCAAACCCGCACAGAGTTCCATGGTAGCCAGAATGATAACGTGGTGTCTACTTTTTCGCCTTTCAAGCTTCATCCACTGCCTCTCCCCACTCATTAGAAAAATCGTATCTAGAACTCCTTTGACAACAAATCTGAGAAACCTAGTTCTCAAGCTTCCACACTGTGAAACACAAGGAACAGCTAAGATGAAGAGAGAAAGCATTGACTTCTCAATGGACAATATGGCACTAATATTAAGTCAGAGAATTTTCCTCTGGAGACAGTATGGCAATCCCAAATACAACAGGGAAAGTGGGAGGGATCTCTAGCTTGAAATGGCCTCTGATAGTTTAGTAACTATAATTAGAAAACAAATAAAATATATTGAATGTGATACTTCTCTAATTGTAGCAGTGTTACTACAATTTTCTGTGCTCTAATAAAACAAAATGTATTTTGTTTCAGTAAGATAACAAACAATATGACTGTTAATCTGAATAGATTTTTGGAAATCTGGAATCACTGGATTGGATTTAACTGTCTAACTGGATTTGATTTTAACATATAAGCAGAATAGGTTATGAATACTGGAGATTTTTAAAATGCAGTCACAAAAGGGAAGACAGCACTAGTTAACTGGCAGAATTAATGTTTAGCAATAACAGCTCTCATAATACAGTTTTAGGTTTAGGTGTTAGGGGCTCTTACTGTTTTCCATGTTTCCCCTCAGCAACTATGGAACAATTGATGAGTTGCATAAATGAAAGAATTACAGCTTTCTGAGACACATTTGGTTGTGATGATGCAAATAGATCTCTCTAGACAGAGAGGTGTCTGTCTTTTTTACCATTTCATGCCAACACTTAGCATGATGCCTGGTACATCTAAGAAATCCAGTAAATATCTGCTGAATAATACATGACTAGTATTTAATTTGTTATATTTAACTCCCATATCATTTTAGAAATTGTGAGTATCTTTTCCTTGGAGAAATACATTGTCATAGAGGAAGAGACTTCAAAGCAAACCATATTGAAATCTTTGACAATTGTTCACTCTGGATGGTAGTATAAAGAGGTTCATTGTATGTTTCTATTTTTTGAGTATGTTCAAAATCTTTCTATGTAAGTTTTGTTTTACATTATCCTAGGTGATATGAGGCTAACAATCACAGCAACCATCCTATTGAGTCAATGGATTGCTTCCACATGTACAGTTCTCAATCATAGAGTCTAATACTGACGTCATACCCAAGTTCTACTCAATGGCCATGTAACTGCCTGGGAGGCATGTTTTTTGACTTATCTTCACTTTCCTCTCATATATGATATGTCAGTAATAATATCTCTGAATAGAGCTCTCTTTGTATTATACAGAATAATACAATACTATATCAGCTAACATTTATTTATTTTATGTAGCAGAAATCATGCTTTAAATATTTTACTTCACTTAGTATTCAAAATAATCTCATGAGGTAGGTTCAAATACTATCCACAGTTTACAGAGTGAAACTGGAGGCTTGGAGATATGGAATCAATTGCCCAACATCACACAGTTATTATATTACAGAGCTATGATTTAAACCCAGGGCCAAATTTTTCCAATCAACAAAAACAATAGTTGCAATGAAAAAAACTTGGTGAATTGCACTACACTAAACCCCAAGAAGAGGCTTCCCTGGTGGCTCAGAAGTAAAGAATCTGCCTGCAATGCAGGCGACTGCCTGTAAAGCAGGAGATGTGGGTTCGGTCCCTGGGTAGGGAAGATCCCCTGGAGAAGGAAATGGTAACCCACTCCAGTATTCTTGCCTGAAATGCCATGGGCAGAAGAGCCTGGCAGACTACAGTCCATGAGGTTGAAAAGAGTTGGACACAACTGAGCAACTAAATGACAACAACAAAAAAGCGAGAAAGCATTGTTAAGAAGGAATTGAATGACTAAATGGTAGATCCTTTAATACCAATAAAAGCAGATATATAGTCAAGCTTTAAAATATATAGATTGGCATAAAACTCTTGAGTATTAGAGTGTTGCCATAGTTCTTTGATTCCATGTACATGGCTAGGAATATGATACAAGAAGAGTTTTGAACAAAAAGTTAAGAATGTGTGTGTCTGTGTTTGATATTAAGAAGATGAGAAAAACATTTCTCCAACCAGATTTTTTTAACTAACTTTTCCTCATTATTTTTTTTCTCATTTTTAAATGATTTTCAAATCTAGAGTTTTTGATAGTAGAACTTGGGAATATTCTGAATTTTTTTGGTTGTTGCCTCTGACCAGAATCTTCAAGTTACTTTTTGGATTTCTGAAAACGTCTGACAAATTTGAGACAATGTATGGCAGTAGTTCAAGTAATTTTTTTTTGAATGCTCATGAGAAATAATTTTAAATTCTAGCCTTGCTACTTGTTGCTTAGATACTTTTATCCTGATTCAAAACAAGGTCAGTGTGTAGAACCTGTATCCACACATAATTGTTATAAATCTTTTTAGGCCACAATTCATCTTCCCCTCCCAATACTTCTAGAGTTAAAATTAATACCATGTGATACATGGTTTGTGCTGTCTTCTTCTACCTATTCAACATAATTTGGAAAAGGTAGTGATCAGAATCAATACCCAGAAGAGAAGTCACGGAACAGAGAAGAGAAAGAACAGTCTGAGTGGTTGGTAACCTGTGTTAAGAGCCCCATTTCTTCAGAAGCTCTGTTACCTCATTAAAAAATGAGTAGAATAATAAAATTATTTTCAATATTAAATTTAAAAAATTAAACTTTTCTGAGTTAGTGTTACAGCTTCTGAGAGCAACTTCTGAAATGCTTCTTACCTAATAATAGCAAAGTAGCTATTTAAAAAGTAGACACAGAATATTTCCCAAATGAAAACAAATGCCCAGCAATTAAGTTATCTGTTCCTTCCACCTGACTTGGGCTAACGCTATCACTCCAGCCACCTTTCAGATCCACCAGGAACTTTGACCTGCTGACCCACGACTGTCCAATGACCCTCCCATCAAGCTTAGATCACAAGGTCAGAGCACCATGACCTCTGCTCTGCAAACGAAGCTAACCTTGCTCTTCCTTTGTTCTTTGGTAACCACAATACTCATCTTTCTATCATTGTATGTCTGCCGCCAGGTGGCTGAAAGTTTCTGAAGAAAATCTCACAGCCACAGGATCCACCATCCTTTAGTAGAATGAATGACAAAATTATCAAACAAGCCCTGAAGATTATCCCAAATCCCACAGTAGATATTTTCCCTTACTTTTTTAGACAGCACCTTCACATTTTTGTCTTTTTTCAAACTTTTTTTGATAAAACTCAGCTGATGACTTCACACATGTTTAGTAAAAGATGAGACTCAGCTCAATGTGTACCCACCAACTGGTTTGTTGGGTACTCTTTTGCCTCATTGCTCACCTTCATAAGGACTTCATTCTCACAGTTATGCCTTCTCTTTCCTGAATCATCAGTTTTCCCCTTGGAAATGGGTCATTCTTAGAAGCAAAATGGAGTAGCTCTCATTCTAAAAAGAGGTCTGTGAAATTCTCCCTTGGTCTCTTTCAGCCACTGTCCCTTCTCTCTGCTCACTTTCACAGCAAAACTCTTTAAAAGACTTGGATATGTTCTCTATGTTCCCACCCCCATCCTCCCTTCAGCTGACTCAGAGTCAGCTTCTATTCCCTTCTAAAAAAGTACCAATTTGTGTCTACCACAACTTCCACTCAGTCTGGTCACGCTAGACACTTGAAATAAATTCTACCATAGGTAGTGTTAATATGTGTTCTGAAGATAAGGAAACAGGCTTAGAGTATTCGCCCAAAGTGGCACACTTTGTGAATGGTAGATTCAGAACTCCAACCAGGGAGTCTGACTTCAAGTTCTGCAGTTTTAGCTACAACAGTACAGATGCTTCCTGACGTCTTCATCCTCCCTGGCCAGCCTACCCCTCCCTTGCCACTACTCCTGTGCAGTAGATTGAGATTCCTTGTTACAGGCTATTGTATAACTCAGTATGTCTTTTTCATAGATTATACATCACAGCTTGTGATTATTATACACACTTATTTTTTCTGTATTTTAACATCTGCTTTTCCTACAACTCTGGAAGCCTGTGAAGGCAAAAAGAAGATATTACCTCTCCTTGGGTTATTGTTATCCCTAGTATAATACAAAACAGATTTTGAATGAATGAATGTGCTAAAATGAATTTAATTAATCTTTATAGGACACTTTCTAACACAAATAATGTATATGCCATACGTCCCAATGTTATAGATCAGTTAGAGTTTAGACAAGCATACAGACACCATGTGTGGATCATCCTTTGAGTGAGTGCATGCTAAGTCACTTCAGTCGTGTCCAACTCTTTGCGACCCTACAGACAGTCACCCATCAGGCTCCTCTGTCCATGGGGATCTCCAGGCAAGAATACTGGAACGGGTTGTCATTTCTTCCTCCAGCAGATCTTCCCAACCCAGGGATCTGAACCCACCTTTCTTGTTTCTCCTGTGTTGGCAGGTGGGTTCTTTACCACTAGGACCACTTGGGAAGCCTACTCATCATCCCATTTGAGGTTAAAATAGTCCCTTTACCCTAGTAAATCCCTTCACGCTCCTCTCCAATCAACACTCATTCTGCAGCTACTGATCTGAACTGTTTTACTATCACTCAGTTTTGCCTATTTAGAAATTCATGCAAATGAAATCATATCCTTTGTCTTAGACATTTTCTATGTAACACTGAAGATATGTATGATACTTATATGTAAGATACTTCATGTTTTTAAAAATATAAATACCTTGCTCATTTTATTTCTAGGAGGTATACCATTGTATAAATACATGACAATTTGTTTATATGTTCATCAGCTGATGGATATTTGAGCTGTTTCCAGTTTGTGAAATATAACTGGTATATTGTGAGTATATTGTGAATATAACTGATATGAATGTATCAGTACTTCTGTGCACATGCACCTTCATTTCTCACGGGAAGACGCCTGGTAGTGGAATTACTGAGATATATCACTGGAGAAGGCAATGGCACCCCACTCCAGTACTCTTGCCTGGAAGTTCCCATGGACGAGGAGCCTGGTAGGCTGCAGTCCATGGGGTTGCTAAGAGTCAGATACGACTGAGCAACTTCACTTTCACTTTTCACTTTCATGCATTGGAGAAGGAAATGGCAACCCACTCCAGTGTTCTTGCTTGGAGAATCCCAGGGACGGGGGAGCCTGGTGGGCTGCCGTCTATGGGGTCGCACAGAGTCGGACACGACTGAAGTGACTTAGTAGCAGCAGTATCATCTGTGTACGTAATGTCATAAGAAACTACCAAACTGTTTATCCAGGATGTGTGAGAGTTACAACTAACCCATATTTTTATGAACACTTTTTGTGTTGCCAGTCTTTGATTTTAGCCTTCTGGTTGGGTATGGAGTGGTATCTCATTGTGGTTTTTAATTTGCATTTCCTAATAGTTAATGTTATTAAATAACTTTTCCTGTGCTTACTGGGATTTGGGACATATTTTCTCAGTATTCCATAAGATTTCATGAAATCATCTATGCATTACATGAGAACAGAGAAGAGGTCCCAGGATGGAAACTTGGAACATTCCAACTTAAGAGTAAAATGTGAGTCTATGTGTTTGTTTAGAAATGTAAGATAATTTAATAATTGGAAAAGTCTGTGGAAGTT
This sequence comes from Bison bison bison, assembly GCF_000754665.1. Classification (NCBI taxonomy): domain Eukaryota; kingdom Metazoa; phylum Chordata; class Mammalia; order Artiodactyla; family Bovidae; genus Bison; species Bison bison. The sequence goes on from NW_011488621.1 coordinate 276,694, forward strand.
TTTTTTAATTTTTTTACTGTTTTATATAAATCCTGTGTGACTTTAATAAAAGTGACCTCAGATGCTTGCAGCATATTCTTGTGTTCCTTTATGCTCGGTAGAACATTTATGGATTTCTATGATTAGCTTGCTATGCCTTGCCTCATTCCTGATAAACCGTGCTTCTCCTTAGATATATTACCCCATGGTTAAATATGGAAAGCAAGATACATGCATTTTCTACAAGTATAACCCCAGGAAAATGCTTAATCAAACATAAAATATATAACTGTAAAGAAAAGAATTTTTTCCTTCTTTCTCCCCTTCACCTAAGCTGATAATATTTAAAAATCAGAAGCATTGGTTTATAAAATAATGCATAAAAATAAAATCACACTACTTAAAGCAATTGAAAGTGGAAAGTCAAGTCACTCAGTCGTGTCCGACTTTGCACCCCCATGGACTGTAGCCTACCAGGTTCCTTCATCCAAGGGATTTTTCAGGCAAGAATACTGGAGTGGGTTGCCATTTCCTTCTCTAGGAGATCTTCTCAACCCAGGGATTGAACCTGGGTCTCCCACATTGTAGCAGACGTTTTACTGTCTGAGCCACCAGGGAAGTCGGGTGGCTTAAAGCAATTGGTCATTAATAATTTGTACAATATTAGTGAATTAAAGCTATAACAATCCAGAGATTAGCTTTCCAGAGCTCTCAGGATCCAGGAACAATTCTCTTTCTAATAGTAGCAAAATAAACCACAATAAAGCAAAAAGCCTCTATGGTGATAAAGAAATAATTAGGATCAGTGAACAAAGAGCCAAAAAAAGCCCAACCTTTCTTTTATCTGTTCAAATGGTGATGTAAAAAGTATTGCAATATCTTGCAATGGCTGAGCAGTGCCTCAGCTTTTTTCACATGGTTCACGTCGGCAATGATACATAAGGCACCTGAAGGCCTATTGGGGTGCTTAGCACCTCATTAAGTGTCAAGCATTATCCTAAGAGTTGTCTGGAAATTAACTCACTTGATCTTCTTGACATTCTAAGATTTTTATGAACTTTTTTCATAGGGAATAAGGGAAGTTATATCATTTTTCCAAGATTACAAAAGTAGTTAATGATGGAGTTAGATTTCAAAACCACGTCTAGATCACTCCAAAGATCAACCACAAGGTTGAAACAATTTGGTGAGGCAATAATAATTATTTGTTAGCTAGTCATAGAAGAGAAAGTACCTTGGCTGAGCTAATCAACAGTCTGCCTGAATCTCACAAATTTAGTCTCTTAGAATAAAAAAATGTAGTTATCATGATGTGGAGTGAAACAGGAGAAGAAAATGATTAGAAAATAGTACCAATATTATGCTTATTTCGTCCATAAACATTGGATGGCTACTGTAGATTAAAACCCACAGTGACTCTTCTGTATAAAGTTGAATACATGGTCCCCAATCACAATGAATATTTGTAAACTATGATGCCTTTGAAGATACACAAACCACTGTTGTCTAACTATTTGAGATTTGATTCATTTTACCAGTCTAGTGTAATTACAAAATAAGACAGAAGAGAGGAAAGTAGAGAAAGCTATGCAATGTCAAGTACAAATACAGTGCTTCAGAAGACATTCCAGAATTCACTATTACACAAATATTTTTGTGCTTATTATATGTCAACATTCCATTAAGCACTAGGCATAATTCTCTCAAATAATAAAGGAAAGAATCCTTGCACATTATGATAACTTTAAAAGAAGAAACACGCATTCACATACAGGAAGATTAGTGTAACATGTTGCTGGATCAATGCAATAATGTGTAATTTTCCCTGTATTATATCAGAGTCACTGAGTACTGAGTACTGTTGTCTAATTTTATGATAGATGTCAAGTTATACAAAGCTATAGTGTAACACTATGTATTCTGTTTTAGTCTGCTTGAGTTGCTGTAGCAAAAGACCATATTCTAGATAGCTTAAAAAATCAATCATTTCTCATAGTTCAAGAGGCAGTGACATCCAGACTTGAGACGACACAGATTCAATGTCTGGTGAAAGTCTGCTTCCTGGTTTATAAATGACCATCTTTTCACTGTGTTCTCACAAGACAGAAGAGGTGAGGAATCTCTCCGGGGTCTCTTTTTATAAGGAAATTAATCTCATTCAAGAGACGTCTGCCCTATGACCTAATCATTTCCCATAAGCCCGCCCTCACTGGGGATTAGGCTTCAACACATGAATTTTGGGGGAACCTAAAAGTCAGTCACATGTTCTATCCACCAAATTAGACTATGTAATTCTTTTTTGTTTTAAGTAGTCTTTGGTCAAATGATCCAAGAATTGTCTATCTCTACTACAATATTCACCCAAAAGATTAATAATTGTGGAATAGTAATTGTAGTCAAAGAAGCAGTAGTGACAATTACTATTATTTTTTGAAGTATTCACTCTGTTCAGAGACCTGTATCTAATACTTTGCACCTGTGTACACTTACAGAATAAACTTTGTAAATTTTAACCAATCTCTAAGCATGGTCTATGTTCTGAAAAATGCTAGATGGATAAAACCTGGTCTGTTTTGGAGATGAGTGCTACATTCTGGCTGGAACTTAGTGAGTTAACCCCAAGCCATCTGGAACATTCAGCTGTTCAGAATAACTCATTTCCAGGGAGTTCTGTATAGCCGATGACTTATTGGATGAGTTTTCACATAATGTGAATAGAAATGTGAATATCTGTAACATTTAAACACTCAAAATTTCCATAAATGAAAGAAAGTTCAGTGTAAGATTTATCATGACTCAGTTTTTTCTCCCTTCTCAGAATGGTACTTGCATATTTTGGGGAGCTTTTGAATAGGTACCGCTGCAAAATGCAGTAGGTGACAGTTAAACATACGCTTCAGCATTTGCAGAGGATGAATCATGCTCTTTCTCAGTCATTTGGCTTTTCAAGATCTCTATTAAAGAAGAGATGCAAAAACTCTCTCATGACTCTTTTATCTGTCATCAAACTTGTGGCTTTTAGAACACACTGGTTTTGAGTAGCTTTTCATGAAGCACCTTGAAACAGCTTGCCATGGAAATGGAAAAAGGAAGGCAGATGCCTGGAAAAGAAAATTTTTCTTTTAGTTAACATATCACAGAATAGGCCCTGTGCCCAAACTTGAGAATTCAGAATTCTCATTACATCAAAAGTTTTCTTTTTTTTCATAAAAAAAGCTTTTCATAAAGCTGTGGATTAGTCCTTAGATTTCAGTAAAAATTTCACTCTTGTTCTTGCTATTTCTAATTTTTTGCACCTTTGTTTTGTAGGCATTCTTTTTTTTTTTTTTTTTTGGTAAAATCTTATATCTCTTTTCACAGTGAATAATGTCTCTCAGGATGTTTCCAGAAAGGTTAGACCTAATGGGTTCCTAAGAAAACACATGCAATGGTAACTTTCTTATCAGAAGTAAAGTGGTAGAAGACAGAGTTAGGCCTGTCTTTCATCAAGGTAATATTTATAGCTAAGCAAATCAACATTTCAGCTCTGCAAATCCTAAATTTGTTGCCAGACAGTATCTGGAGATTGTTTTGTATGTTTTGATTAAATACAGATTCCTTGAACTTTTTTCGAACAAAACCAGAACGCTGTGTTAGTTCTTATTCTTTGTTTTTCCTAGTTAAATCTTGTGATAAATGAGATGTTTAATTAATGACTCATTGCACGGAGTCTGAAGAGTCTCTTTCTTCATAATAATAGTCACCTAAATTAACTTTTTTTGCCATTTGTAGTTGGACACACAGTAATGATATTTGAAATTCTAAATTATTACAAAATAGATTTGAATGCATATAATTTTTATAATCAGTTGATAAAATTCATAAAAATTTTCTTGATAGAAACAAAGACAGGAAAATAAGCAGTCTTCTTAAAGTCTTTAAATTGTTTCCAAAATCATGCTTTTCTGCGTGTATACTGGACAGGATATTCTTTGTATGATGAACTAAGATTGAGGTCAACCTGTAGTCCAAGCACTATGATAGATGCTAGCAAGAGCAAACAGAGATTGTTAAAGTCACTCATCACTGAAAATGTGAGCCCACTCATACTCATAAGCCATCGTGACCTGAAGGAATACACAATCTAAAAATCACACACAAAGTGAGAACAAGAGGTCGTGGGAGTGGACAGTTAATTGGAGACAGAATTATAGTTGACCATGAAGAAAATTTTTAATTTTATCTATCATTTTGGAAAATTTTTTCTGAAAAAAATTGAATTTTTAAAAGATAATCATGACAGCAGTATAGGGAAGGAATAGGGTGGAGAAGAAAAGCCAGATTTGACGTTAGCTTCTTAAGAGATGGAAGACTAGAAGGTATAGTGTGTGGGAGCAATGACAAGCCCCAAAATAGGGCAGTGGATATGAAAATGAAATAAGGACTGACTAGGGGTATGAACTTGGAGAAGGCAATGGCACCCCACTCCAGTACTCCTGCCTGGAAAATCCCATGGACGGAGGAGCCTGGTGGGCTGCAGTCCGTGGGGTTGCTAGGAGTCGGACACGACTGAGCGACTTCACTTTCACTTTTCACTTTCATGCACCAGAGAAGGAAATGGCAACCCACTCCAGTGTTCCTGCCTGGAGAATCCCAGGGACCAGGGAGCCTAGTGGGCTGCCATCTATGGGCTCGCACAGAGTTGGACATGACTGAAGTGACTTAGCATAGCATAGGGGTATGAATTAAAAGGATGTAGATTGACTGAACGTGCTTAGAAGGAGATAACAGAGGTAAAGTATTAAATGTACATAATTTCCAGGTTATAGCTTGGGTACTAAGTAAGTGGTAATGCCAGTTATTAAAACATTGATTATAAGTAAAGGAAAACATTTGGATGAATGGGATAAGATTGCTCAGGACTTGAGTTTTAGAGATAAATGGGTATATAAATGCTGACCTAGATTTCAGGCTGTAAGTTGAAATGGAAAATATACAATTGTTGCTCTTGTCTCCTTGCATTTTGCATAAAGTAATTCCAATTAAACTACAATACTATTAATTATACCATATTTGGATCCCTGGTCAAATAACTTAGTACTTAGGAGAGAATGTTCATAGGGAGACAAATCATGAAGGAATCTGTCTATTTGGACTACTTATTTTTCTTGATCACTGTGGATTTAAATATGTGAATGATTTAGAAGCACATAGTTTAAAGGGAAATGACTTCTAATGTGGTCTTGGTTGTTTGAAACAAAAATATTTGTATCTTATCTTACTTGACATAATATTACCACAAGCCAAGACACATTTATTCCAAGAATTGTGGATTGGTATGCCTGGTACAGTCTGTTACAAAACTCTGGAGTTAGGCTTTACAAATTTAACCATACTTGGCTTTAAAATGAAATGTTTATTGGGAAATTATGATGGTTAAGAGCAATTTTTATCTCAGATCTCATTCTTAGTTGCTATATAACCTTTGTAAATTTAATGAAATTTTTGGATTTTAATCTCATTATATGCAAAATCAAGTTGGTAATAGTATCTAACTCATGATGGTATGTAAGACATGAATTATGAAACAGGCTAAGCACAGTCCCTCCCATATTAATAGGCATCAAAAATGTTATCTATCATTAATACACAACTTCAATAATAAAGTAAAAAAAATAAGAAATACTGTAAGAGTAAAGGTTAAGATGAAAACATATAAAGAACAACTGAAATATGGTTACTAATGGAGAGTAAATGTCTTAAAGTCAGAAACTGACTTATTTTCGTTTGTTTGTTTATTATCTGAGCACATAGTAACATTCTAAGAAAAGATTAAAAACTGTATCTAAAACATAGGAAGCTTAAAATTTACTTAAAGTAAATTTTAAAATAATACAAAAGTATACAACTGTATGTTTGGACATTAATAAAAGAAGAAGAAATTCAAGAAGAAAAGAAGACAAGTATAAGAAAATAAAAATATGTAAGCTTAAGCCAATAGGGTCACAGAGAATTGGACACAACTGAAGCAACTTAGCACAGCACAGCACTCATGCACACAAAAGCTTAAGAAAAATTGTGATGCTAGAGATACTAGACTAAGAAAATCAAATTTAAAACATGAGTTAAAAATAAATAAAAGACATATTTCAATAAATTGTACAAAATTTCAAAATACAAGCAAGATAAACATACTAATTATGGAGATTTTCAACAAAATCTCACAAATATTCATAATAAAAATATCAACAAATGAAGAATAAAAATGAGTTTCCTCATTTCAATAAAGGGTATCTACTCAAAACTCATAGCCGGTTTTATGTTTAATGGTAAAAGACTGAATGTTTTCTCTCAAAGATAAGGAATAAGACCCATTTGCTTTTACCACTTCCTTTCAAAATTATACCAGTAGTCTTAGTCAGAGAAGTTAGGTAAGAAAAAGAAATGAAAGACCTCTAGATGGGAAAATAAGGAGGAGATTGTTTCTACTTGCAGAAGAAACATAATTTTATAGACAGAAAATCCCAAGGAATTCATATACATATACATACATGTATATGTGCAAGCATCACAAAATTATTAAAGCTAATAAAATAGCTGTGCAAGGCTAAAGGTGTGTAACCAATAAATTATAATCAATTTCTATGCACTAGAAATGGACAGTTGGAAAATAAAATTTAAAAAAGCAATTTGTAATTGCTTGAAAAGGAAGATATTTAACAAAGAAATACAAGACTTGTACATCTCAAGAAAGTAATAAAACAGTCCAAACATGGGAGATAGTATTTGAAAGTCATAAATCTGACGTAAGTATTGAAACAATAAACACATTAAAATAAGCTTAATATCATTAGTCAAAAGGGAACTGCATATCAAAACCACAATGCAATGCCACTTCATAGTTAATAAAATGGCTGTAATCAGAATAACAAAAAACAGGAATTGTTAGTGAGGATGTAGAGAAATGGGAATCCTCATACGCTGTTGATGGGAGTATAAAATGCTGCATCTGCTTAAGAAAAGAGTTTGGCAGTTTCTTAAAAAGTTAAACATAGACTTACTGTATGGTCTAGAAATTCTCCTAGTATACACTCAAGAAAACTGAAAACATATGTTCATAGAAAAACTTGTACACGAGTATTCATAGCAGTGTAATACGTTATAGGCAAAGAGTAGAAAACAACAGAAATGTCTATGAACTGATATACAAATAAACAAAACGTTGCCTATCTACATGGTAGAATATTATTCAGTCATAAGAAGTACTGATAATGCAGCAACATGAATGAACCTTGAAAACACTGTGCAAAGTCAAAGAAGCCAGACACAAAAGGCCCCAAATATATGATATGTAGAATTGATAAATACATTTGTAGAATTGATAAATACAATTTTAGAATCGATAAATACATAAAGATAGAAAGCAGGTTAGAAGCTGTGAAGGTTAATTATAAGTGTAAACTTGACTGGGCCAAAGGTTGCCCAGATACTTGTTAGCAGTTATCCCTGAAAGTGTCTGTGAGCATTTAAATCATTACATTTAAATGAGTACATTGATCTCATCAATGCTAGTGGGTATTATCCAATCTGTCAAGGGCCTTAATAGAATAAAAATTTCTATTTTTTGGAGGAAAGGTGTATTTTCTCTCTGCTTGAGCTGAGACATCCATATTCTCCTACCATCATATATCAGCACTCCTTGTTCTTGGCTCCTCACGTTCAGAATAGAACTTATACCATCAGCCCTTCAGTTCTCAGCCATCAGATTTGAACCAGAACAATACCAACAGCTTTCTCCTGGACCCTCACCTTGTAGATGCCAGATTTGGGACTTACTGGTCTCTGTGATCACTTGAGCTAACCTATCATAATAAATTTCTTTCTACATATCTATCTATATCGAGAAGACTCTTGAGAGCCCCTTGGACTGCAAGGAAATCCAACCAGTCCATCCTAAAGGAAATCAGTCCTGGGTGTTCATTGGAAGGACTGATGTTGAAGCTGAAACCCCAATACTTTGGCCACCTGATGCGAAGAACTGACTCATTTGAAAAGACCCTGATGCTGGGAAAGATTGAAGGCAGGAGGAGAAGGGGACAACAAAGGATGAGATGGTTGGATGGCATCACTGACTCAATGGACATGAGTTTGGGTAAACTCCGGGAGTTGGTGATGGACAGGGAGGCCTGGCGTGCTGTGGTTCATGGGGTCACAAAGAGTCAGACACAACTGAGTGGCTGAACTGAACTCAACTGAACTGATTTATATCTTATTGGTTCTGTTCATCTGGAGAACATGACTAATGCAGTAATTGATAGGAATTGGTGGGAAGGCAAGTGCTAATAGGTATAAGGCTTCTTTTAGGGGTGATAAAAATGTTCTGGAATTAGTCAGGATACACAGCCTTGTAAAATCCACTGAACATTATACTTAAAATGTGGGATTTTATGGCATATGAATTTATCTCAAAAAATTTTTTTTAAATATGTATTAAGTAAAGATCTTAAAGTAGGAGGTGTGGCCAAGATGGTGGAGTAGAAAGACCCTGGGCTCTCTGTCTTCAATGGGTACACCAAAACTACAATAATTTACAGAGCATCTATTTATGAGACTGACCTACAGACAAACAGAAAATACTTTCCACAATTAAAGATATAAAGAAGAAACCACAGGGAGATGGGAAGGAAGGCAGAGATGTAATACAGTCAGGATTTGCATTCCCAGGTAGGTGATCCAGAAACTAGGAGAATAAACATAATTTCAGAGGTTCTCCCCAAAGAATGATGGGTACGGGTCTCATATAAGGCTCCCCAACCCAGGAGTCCTGCATCAAGGAGACAAGAAGTCCCCAGAGCATCTGGTTTTGAAGGCCAACAGAGCTTGCATACAGGAGACCCATAGGAGCACAGGAAAGAGATACTTCACTCTTAAAGGGCACATGCAAAATCTCACAAGTTCTGAGTCCCAGCACAAAGACAGTGATTTGAAAGAAGTCCGGGTCAGACACAATTGCTGATCTTTTCAAGAGAGGCAGAAGGCAATTAGAACTCTGGTAGGGGGAGGGAGGAGGGAGGAGGGTTCAGGATGGGGAACACATGTATACCTGTGGCGGATTCATTTTGATATTTGGCAAAACTAATACAAATATGTAAAGTTTAAAAATTAAATAAAATTAAAAAAAAAAAAAAAGAGTCTTCTCCAAAAAAAAAAAAAAAAGAACTCTGACTGGGCACATAGATACTAGTGGCAGCCATTTGGGGGAGCTGTTGCTACCATGAGGACAATCATGTCAGCAAGCACAATTTTGGAGTCTCCCCTCTAAACCCCTCACCCACCTGCAAGTCAGCACTAGTCCTGGAACCCCAAGAGCTGAGCAGCCAGCTGCACCAGAATCAGGCCCACCAACCATTAGGGTGGCACCAGCCCTGGGATCTCCAAGGCTGCAGCCACCCATGCCAGAGCCTGACCCAATGCACCAGCAGACCTGCAGCAATCCCCCAAAGCAGGACCTGGCAGCCGACTGGTGCAGCTGCCAGTCTTGCATACCAGCACTCTTACAGCAGTCAGTCCAAACACAACAGCAGAGTCCACTCAGCCCACATAAGGGCTACTCTTGATCATATGGTTCTAATGGCCAGATTATTTAAGAAAAATAACAAAGAAACACAGCTAAAGAATACAATAACTGAAATAACAAATACACTAGAAGGAATCAATAGTAGAGTTGATGATACAGAGGAATGATACAGAGGATCAGTGATCTGAGTAGTGGTAATATGCCAAGCCTAAGAGAAAAAAAAAAATAATTTTAAAAACTGAGAATAGTTTAGGACACCTCTGGGACAACATCAAGTGAACGAATATTCACACTTATAGAGGAAGAGAGAAGAAGAAAAGAGGAAGGGGAAGAAAATTTATTCAATGAAATAGTACCTGAAAATGTCCCTAAAATGTGAAAGTATAGATGCTAGGAGTATACAGAGTCAAAAACAAAACGAACCCTATGAGAAGTCGACACCAAGACATTCTAATATTAAATGACGAAAATTAACTAGAGAATCTTAAAAGCAACAAGAGGAAAGCAAGTAGTCACGTAAGAGGGAACCCCAGTAAGACCATCAACTGACTTTTCAGCAGAAACACTGCAGGTCAAAAGGGAATGGCACAACATATTCAAAATAATAAAAGAAAACGACAGCAACAGCAACTACATCCACAAACACTCTACTTAGTATCCATCTTACATTAGGTCTTTAATCCAGTTTGAGCTTAGTTTTGTGTATGTCAGAAATCATTCTTTTACATGTCCAGTACCATTTATTGAAGAGACTGTCTTTTCTCCATAGTACAGTCTTGCTTCCTTTATCGTAGATTAGTTGAACATAGGTGTATGAGTTTATTTCTGAGTTTTCTATCCTGTTCCATTGATCAATATTTCTGTTTTTGTGTCAGTACCATACTGTTTTGAAGACTGTAGCTTTGTAGTATAGTCTGAAGTCAGGGCACTTGATTCCTTCAGCTGCATTTTTCCTTTTCAAGATTGCTTTGTCTATTTGGGGTCCTTTGTGTCTTTATACAAATTTAATTTTTTTTTGGTCTAGTTCTGTGCAAAATCCCTTTGGTAACTTGATTAAGACTGCACTGAATCTGTAGATTGTTTTGCATAGTATAGTCTTTTTGATTATACTGATTCTTCCAATCCAATAAAAGAATATGGTATATCTATCTGTTGTTTCCTCTTTGATTTCTTTCATGAGCATCTAATAGTTTTCAGGGTATAGGTATTTTGCCTCCTTAGGTAAGTCCTTTCTTAGGTGTTTTATTGTTTTCAATGTGATGGTAAGTAGCATTTTTCTTTTAATTTTTATGTTTTATCTTTTATTGTCAGTGTACAGAAATGCAACGTATTTTTATGAATTAATTTTGGATCCTTCAAAATTTCCAAATTCATTGATAAGCCCTAGTAGTTTTCTGGTAGCCTCTTTAGGATTTTCTTTTTATATAAATACTATCATTTCATCTTCAAACAATGACAGTTTTACTTCTTCATTTAAATTTGGAGTCTTTTTATTACTGTTTATTCTCTGATTGCTGTGGCTAGGGCTTCCAAAACTATGTTGAATACAAGTGGCAAAAATAGACATCATTGTCTTGTTCCTAATCTAGAAGAAGTGCTTTCATTTTTTACTGTTGAATATGATGCTGGCTGTAGGATGGTCATTCTGTTCAGTTCAGTTGCTCAGTCATGTCTGACTTTCTGCAACCCCATGGACTGCAGCATGCCAGGCTTTCCTGAGCTTCACCAACTCCCAGAGCTTGATCAAACTCATGTTCATTGAGTTGGTGATGCCATCCAACCATCTCATCCTCTGTCTTCCCCTTCTGCTCCTTCAATCTTTTCCATCATCAGGGTCTTTATAATTAGTTGGTTCTTCACAACAGGTGGCCATTGGAGCTTTAGCTTCAGCATCAGTCTTTCCAATGAATGTTCAGGATTGATTTTCTTTAGGACTGATTGGTTTGATCTCCTTGCTGTCCAAGGGACTCTCAAGAGTCTCTTCCAACACCAGTTTGAAAGCATCAATTCTTTGGCATTCAACTATCTTTATGGTCCAACTCTTACAGCCATATATCACTATTGGGAAAAAAAATAACATAGCTATAACTATATGGATTGTTGTCTGCAAAGTAATGTCTCTGCTTTTTAATATGCTGTCTAGGATTTTCATAGCTTTTTTCCAAGGAGAAAGCATCTTTTAATTTCATGGCTGCAGTCACCACCCACAGTGATTTTGGAGCCCAAGAAAATAAACTCTTCCAATGTTTCCATTGTTTCCCCATTTTATTGCCATGAAGTGATGGGACCAGATGCCATGACTTTTTAAAAGTTGAGTTTTAAGCCAGCTTCAACACTCTCCTCTTTTACCTTCATCAAGAGGCTCTTTAGTTCCTTTTTGCTTTCTGCCATAAGGATGATGTCATCTGTATATGTGAGGTCATCGATATTTCTCCCAGCAATCTTGATTCCAGCTGTGCTTCATCCAGCCTGGCATTTTTCATGATGTACTCTGCACATAAGTTAAATAAGCAGGGTGACAATATACTGCCTTGATGTACCCCTTTCCTGATTTGGAACCAGTCTCTTGTTCCATGTCCAGTTCTAACTGTTGCTTCCTGACCTGCATACAGATTTCTCAGGAGGCAGGTCAGGTGGTCTGGTATTCCCATCTCTTGAAGAATTTTCCAGTTTGTTTTGATCCAGATAGTCAAAGGCTTTTTGCATAGTCAGTAAAGCAGAAGTAGATGTTTATCTGGCGCTCTCTTGCTTTTCCAATGATCCAGTGGATGTTGACAATTTGTTCTGGTTCTTCTGCCTTTTCTAAATCCAGCTTGAACATCTGGAAGTTCTTGGTTCATGTACTGTTGAAGCCTGGCTTAGAAAATTTTGAGCATTATTTTGCTATCGTGTGAGATGAGGGCAAGTGTGTGGTAGTTTGAACACTCTTTGGCATTGCCTTTCTTTGGGATTGAAATGAAAACTGACCTTTTTGTGTCCTGTGGCCACTGCTGAGTTTTCCAAATTTGCTGGCATATTGACTGCAGCATTTTCACAGCATCGTCATTTAGGATTTGAAATAGCTCAACTGGAATTCCATCACCTCCAGTAGCTTTGTTTGTAGTGATGCTTCCTAAGGCCCACTTGACTTCCCATTCCAGGATATCTGGCTCCAGGTGAGTGATCACACCATTGAGGTTATCTGGGTTGTGAAGATCTTTTTTATATAGTTCTTCTGTGTATTCTTGCCACCTCTTCTTAATATCTTCTGCTTGTCATATTTGGCCTTTATTATGTTGAGGTATATTCCCTCTATGCCCACTTTCTGGAGAATTTTCATTATAAATTTGCATTCAATTTTAAGAGTAGTTTTTCTGCATCTATCAAGAAGATCAGATGGTTTACATTCTCCAATTTTTTATTTTTATTTATTTTTTTTACTAACATTTGTAAATATTTTTTAATAAAACAAAACATATCAGAACTGAGGATTAAATTACATGCATATTAAAAGATCTTATCTTGATTTGAGTACAACTTTGACACTGATTATTCCTAAAATAGAAAACCGTAAACCTAAAAGTACTGGGAAAATTCAAGACAAATATGCCAGCAGCCTGGGGTAGGTGTGAAGTGGCTGGGGCATTTAATGTAGGGAAAAGAAGAAAAGCTGGGAGAAAATGAGAAGCCTCAAGTATAGATCACATGACAGAAGCTAAATTCCCTAGTGCTCAGACGCTCGGTCGTGTCCGGCTTTCTGTGGCCCAATGGACTGTAGTCCACCAGGCTCCTCTGTCCATGGGATTTTCCAAGCAATAATACTGGAGTGGGTTGCCATTTCCTACTCCATCTCCAATTTTTTAATGTGGTATATCACACTGATTGATTTGTGGATATTAAAAAATCTTTGAATCCCTGAGATGAATCCCAATTGATCATGGTGTATGATCCTTTTAATATATAATTGGGTTTGGTTTGCTAGTATTTTGTTGAGATGTTTTAAGTCTATATTCACCAATGATATTTTTGTGCTATTTTTTTTCTGGTTCTGATAAGGTGATGGCAGACTCATAGAATCAGTTTTGGAATGTTCCTTCCTCCTTCTTCTGAACCATTTTGGAAGAGTTTCAGAAAGATATGTGTTTTTTATATATATATATATACACACACACACACATATATATACATATATATTATATAATAAGTAATATTTCACAGCCATGAAAAGAATGAAATAATGCCATTTGCAGCAACATGGTTTATCACACTAAGTGAAGTAAGTCTGAAAGAGAAAGATGAATATCGTATGATATCTTTCATATGAGAACTCTAAAAAAAGACAGATGGTCTTACTTATAAAGCAGAAACAGAAGCACAGATTTACAAAACTATCTTCTGGTTACCAAAAGGGAAAGGAAAGGTGGGAGGGACAAATTGGGGGTTTGGGATTGACATATACAAACTACTTTGTTTAAAGTAGATAACTAACTTGTACATACTTGATAACACAGGAAACTGTGTCCGATTTTCTGTAATAACCTACCTGGGAAAATAATTTGAAAAGAATAAATATATGTGTATATAACTGAATCACTTTGCTATACACCTGAAACTAACACTGCACTGTAAATTAACTATAAAAATTAGTGAACAATTTAAAGTAACAATAAAATAATTTTCCTATAATCAACAATTTTTTCCCGCCACCATCACCAACAACAAAAATACTCTACTCCAGAATGCTATCACTCATCTTTGAAGGAAAGACCAAGAGTTTTAGAGACACACAAAAGCTAGAAATGTTCAGCACCACTATAGGCTTTATCAGAAATGTTAAAGGAACATCTCTAAGTGAAAAATTAAAGGCCACTGTCAGAAATACAAAAATTACAAAAGAAAAAGCATCTTTGGTTTCGACAAATGCACAGTAAATATAATAAGTCAACCACCTTTAACAACAAGTAAGAAGGTTAAAAGAAAAGTAGTAAAGTCATTTATATTTATAATAAGGAATTGAGGGATACACAAATCAAAAAAGTTATTGTAATGTCAAAAACATTAAATCTTACATGGAGTGAAAGTGCAGGGTCTTTAGAATCCATTCAAACTAAAAAACATCATTGGTTAAAATAATCACATATATATTTATTATATTTATATACAGTTATATGAGTCACATTGTAATCACAAACCAAAAACCTAAAATAGATACACAAATACAAAAAGAGAAAGGAATCCAAACACAATATCAAATATAGTCATCAAATCTCAAAGAAAAGGAATGGAAAGCAGAAAGAGACACAAAAACTGCAAAACAATCCCAAAACAGTTAACAAAGTGGCAATAAACACACACTTATCAATAATTACTTTAAATTTAAAAGGACTAAATGCTTCAACCAAAAGATATAGAGTAGCTGAATGGATACAAAAACAAGAAGACATATATATACTGCCTACAAGAGACGTGTTTCAGATCTGAACACATACACAGACTGAAAGTAAGGGGATGGAAAATGTATTCCATGCAAAAGGCAGGAAAAAAAAATCTGGGGATAGCAATACTTAGATCAGACATAATAGACTTTGAAACGAAGACTGCAGCAAGTTGTAAGTAAGGATGTTGCATAATGATAGATGAATTCAGGAAGAAGATATAGACATTATACCTATGTATGCATCTGAGGTAAGAGCATCTGAATATACAAAGCAAAATTAACAAATGCAAAGGAAAAAACTGAAAATAATAGTCACAGTAGGGGAACTTAACACCCCACTTACATCAATAAACTGGTCATTCAGATATAGAATGTCAGTAGGGAAATATAGCTTGAAGGACACATTAGACTGCATAAACTTAATGGAACATTTCATCCAAAAGCAGCAGAATACACATTCTTTTCAAGTGCACATGAAGCATGCTTCAGTATAGATCACTTGTTCGGCCATAAAAAGAGACTCAGTAAATTTAAGAAGACTGAAATCGTACAAAGCACATTTTCTGACCACAGCACTGTATGTGTGTGCTCAGTCACTTCAGTTGTATCTGACTATTTGTGATGCTATGGACTATAGTCCTCCAGGCTTTGGGGGATTCTTCAGGCAAGAATGCTGGAGCGTGTTGCTCTGCCCTCCCCTAGGGGATCTTCCAAACCCAGGGATCAAACCCACATATCCTTCATCTCCTGAATTTCAGGTAGATTCTTTACCCACATAGCTACCTTGGAAGCCTGAGCACAACACTATGAGACTGTAAATCAACTACAAGTAAAATTGCAAAAAAGATAAACATGTAGAGGATGGTTCACTGTCAATGGTTCACTCACTAAAAAAATCATAGAGAAATTTTTACAAATGCTTACAGACAAATGAATATGGAAACGCAATGATAAAAAATCTATGGGATGCAGCAAAAGCAGTTTTAAGAGGAAATTAAATAGTAATAAAAGTCAACCTCAGGAAAGAAGAAAAATCTCAAATAAACAACCTAACTTTATACCTAAGGGAAGTAGAAAAGCAAGAACAAAGAAATCCAAATTTAGCAGAGAAAAGAAATTATGAAGATCAGAGCAGAAATAAGTAAAATAGAAAATTAAAAAAAAAATAGAAAAAAATCAATGATGTTAAAAGTTGGTTTAGGAAAAGATTTTTAAAAATGATAAACTTTTAGCCAGACTCATCAAGAAAGCGGGCCAAATAAATAAAATCAGAAATAAAAGAGAAGTTACAAGTGACACCACAAAAATATAAAGAATAATGAGAGATTACTATGAATGACAAAATGAATAAAGTAAAAGAAATGGATAAATTTTTAGAAATGTACTATCTCACAAGATTCAATCAACAAGAAGTAGAAACTATGAACAGACAAATTACCAGTAATAACATTGGATCAATAATAAAAACTGATCCAAAATCCAGGACTGATGGTTTCACAGGTTAATTCTACCAAACATTTAAAGAAGAATTTACACCTATCAGACTATTACACCTATTCAGACCTTTCCAAAAAAAAATGAGGATAACTCTTTTGAACTCATTCCATGAAGCCAGCATCACCCTAACACCAAAACTAGACCAAGACACCACATACACAAAAACAAAAATTACAGGCCAATGTCACTGGTGAACACATTTTTAACAAATTATTAGCAAATTGAGTTTAAGGATTGAAAGGATTATACACCATGATCAAGTAGAATTTATCCCAAGGATGCAAGGGTGATTCAATTTTTGTGACTCAATCCATGTGAAACACCATAACACATAACACCAAAATACAATAACAAATTGAAGAATAAAAATCACATTATCATCTCAATAGATGCAGAAAAGCTTTTGATAACATTTAATATTCACTTATGATTTAAAAAACTATCCAGAAAGTGGATATAGAGGGAACATACCAAAACATAATGAAAGTCATATATGACAAACCTACAGTGAAAATCACATTCAACTATGAAAAGCTGGAAGCATTTCCTGTAAGAACAGGAATAAGACAGGGGTGCCCCCCTCACTACTTCTATTAAACATAGTATTTGAAGTCCTAGCCATACCAATAACACAAGAAAAAGAAATAGAAGGAACCCAAATTGGAAAGAAGGAAATACACTTAATTGTTTGCAGATTACATGATATTGTTTACAAAAAATCCTAGAGATGCCACCAAGAAACTCTTAGAATTCATTAAGTAAAAGTTGCAGGATATGAATTAATATACACAGTTCTATACACTAACAACAAACTAAGAAAACAATCTCATTTACAATGGCATCAAAAAGAATAATATGCCTAGGAATAAATCTAACCAAGGATGTAAAAGAACTATATTCAGAAAGCTGTAAGACATTGACGGTAGAAGCTGAACATGCCACACACAAGTGGAAATGAATACTCCACTCACAGAGCAGAAGAATTAGCATTGTTACAGTGATTCCCCGAGACAATCTACAGATTCAATGGTATCAAAATACCAGTGTCACTTTTCACAGAACTAGCACAAATAATTCTAAAATCTGTGAGGACCATCAATAGCCAAAACAATCTAGAACAAGAACAAAGCTGAAGGTACGATGCTTCCTGATTTCAAACTAAACTATGAAACTACTGTAATCAAATCAGTATAGTACTGGCACAAAAATGACACAGAGACCAAGGGAACAGAATGAAGAGCCCAGAAGTGAATCCACACCCATATGGACAATTCATATTCAACAGAGGAGACAAAAATATAGAATGGGAAAAAGAGAGTCTTTTTAAGAAATTATACTGGGAAAACTGTATTTCTTCATGCAAAAGGATCACACTGGACAACCTCCTCATACCATATACAGAAATAAATTGAAAATGGAGTTAAAACTTAAATATAAGACCCAAAACCATAAGTCTCCTATTAGAAAACAGTCAGTATGCTCTTTGACACTGGTTTTAGCAATACGTTTTTTGCTATTATATTTTCAGGCATGGGAAAGAAAAGCAAAAATAAACAAATGAGACTACACCAAACTAAAAAACTGCTGCACAATGAAGGAAAGTATCAGTAAAACAATAAGGCAGCCTATTGAATGGGAAAAATATTTGCAAATAATTTATGAAACAAGGGGTTAATATCCAAAATACACAAAGAACTCATACAACTCAACATAAAAATTAAAAAAAAAAAACCTGATTGAAAATTGGCAGAAGACCTGAATGGACATTTTCTTCTCAAGAAGGCATACAGATGGCCAACAGACACATGGAAAGATGCTCAGCATCACTAACTTTCAGTGAAATGCAAATCAAAATCACCGTGAATATTCCCTCACATGTGTGAGAATGGCTATTATCAAAAAGATATCAAGTAAGCGTTGCCGAGGATGTGGAGAATGGGAATGTTCATACACCGTTGGTGGGAATGTAAACTGGTACAGTCACTCAGAAACAGAACGAAAGTTCCTTAGAAAATTAAAAGCAGAACTAACATATGATCTAGTGATTACACTTTTGAGTATTTAAGGGAAATAAAAACACTAATTTGAAAAAAGTATGTGCACCCAATGGTTATTGCAGCATTATTCATGATAGCTAAGATGTGGAAGCAACCTACATGAGTGGATAAAGAAGCTGTGTAGTATATATACACACACACACACAATGGAATATTACCCAGACAGGAAAAGAATGAAATCTTGCCATTTGCAACAAAACAGATAGACCTATAAGTTATTATACTAAGTGAAAAATATCAGAGAAAGACAAATACAGTATGATTTCTGAAATGAACGAAAAACCAAAGAAATGAAACAAAGCAGAAACAGACTCACAGACACAGAAAACAAACTGGTAGTTGCCAGAGGGGAAAAGTCTAGAAGTCTGAGCGAAACAGGTATTGAATAAACAGGTTGTACACCTGAAACTAAAGCAATATCATGTCAATTACACTTCAATTAAAAAAAAAAAAAACGTAAAATATCATTTGCCCCCACACCTGGATTTTGCATCAAAGTAATTAGACTTCAGCACACCTCACTTTCATGTGCCCTCTCAGGCCCTATGAAGGGATGCTGTTCAAGGAGTTACCAACTTTTGTAAAGTTTATAAATGCAAGAAATTTAGTTGCGATTGGTTAAGAATGGCCCCTTTCCACTACAGTTCCCTCTTCAACTCCTTTCCTTTGTGTTGGGTGATATTAGCACAGCTATAGGGATCTGGGAGAGGAGGCTAAAAGGAAGCTTATTTTATAAATGTTACTGCTTTATGTAGAGGCTACAATTAGCCAGAGCCGACTCATTAGAAAAGACCCTGATGCTGGGAAAGATTGAAGGCAGGAAGTGAAGGGGACAACAGAAGATGAGATGACTGGATAGCATCACAGACTCAATTCACATGAGTTTGAGCAAACTCCAGGAGATGGTGAAAGATAGGGAAGTCTGGCGTGCTGCAGTCCAGGGGGTCGCAAAGAGACGGACACGACTGAGCAACTGAACGACAATAAACCAGAGATTCAGAGAAGAATCTTAATATCACGTAAGTTCTAAGTAAGATATTTCATGACTTCCTGGTGTGTGAGCAGCTTCCCAGAATATTCTTCTTGCAAATGCCTAATTTCCTCTGTGTCGTGACCCAGAGTCAAATATGGGTTGCCAAATGGACGAGTCCTATGATAGCAAGCACCGAGAAGGAAGACGGTCATAGAGGAGGAACAACTTGTACAGAGCAGAAAGGTCATATATAGAACATCCTTACAAATCTTATGGCTCCTATGTGAAAGAAAATGGATAGGGCTTTCCCGTTGGACTTACATCATGTTCTTATAATGATATAAGAAAAAGAGAAAAGAAAATGTTCTAAACTATTCGAAATATAAAGACAGTAAAAAGAAAATTCAATCAACATTGCTGGAAGAAAAACAGATTTATATTTCTATTCTCTCTACAGAAAATGATTGCACATTGTCCTGTGAAGAGATATGTCAAAATTCGTACTTCCCTATGATTTCTTTTCCTTATGGAAATTAAAAATCAACTTTACTTAGTAATTTTGCAATCTTTTTATTAAGGAAGTAAACCCCCAACAGTGTAGCTTTAAACCCCACACAACCCGGGTTTGTTCCGACCTGACTCTTAGCAAATATTAAGGATTATATTAAAAAAAACAAACTCAGGTTTTAGCTTTTTCTTGCCCTGCCCTTTCCTGTGAAAAAAGTGTCTGACAGGACAGTGAATATCATAACCTAGGCACACAAGGGATGGCTCAGTCACAGGGTTTGAATGACTGATATCCTGTACAGGTAGCATGTTTGCCTCTCAAAACCTGACTAAGTTAAGTAAGCACTTTCAAAATATCAGCAGACTAGAATATTCCCTTTTTTTCCCTGAGAGTTGAAGACCAGATTCCTGTATCATCTTCACCCAAACCTGAAGAATTCCACCTGGGCTGTTCTTATTCTTACCTTGCATAGATTCTGGACATTTCATCAAGAATTTTGAATTTACAACCTCTCTCCTAAAGTATACATTTAGTGCCTAAAATAATCTTGTCACCACAAATATTTTCAGCACTATCCAAAATAACCTTTTCAATGCATCACTGTCTTTATTACACTTGTCAAAAGCTTTGAGGTTGTCACATATTTAATAACCTGAATTAAGAAAGTACAGATGAATGTAGGAGGCAAACACCCCCAGGTTTACCTTGGATATAGATGCCCAAACTGTCAGAGGAAAGGAAAAGGGGATCAACATATGATCCTACATGAACATTTCCAGATTATTACAGATGGTTCCCCCAAAAGAGTTTTGCTGCTGAAGTTATATTGACATATGAGAGAACTATTTAAGTGATGTTTGGCAAGGTAGGAAAAGCAACATTTTTATATTGTTCATTGCTTTGGGTCTTTAGGTTAGTGAGAAATCCTTTAGAATATATAATTCTCAGAGCAGGAACTCAATGCGGATAACAGTGTGTGAGAAGCAAGTCCAAATGTTGAGAATATAAAGCATTGAAGCCTTCAAACAGCCAGTGGTGTTTCATCCAGCAGGTAAGGGCTAGATGACAGATCTTCTAAGGCCAACAGTAGTCAGGGATACCTACTATCAGCTCAAGCTGAGAAACTACAAAGTCAAAAGAGAATCGTCTGTACTTATTTCCCTGAGTATTCAAGCTGTACTTAAAAGCTTCAACCTTCCTAACGAAAAAGTTAGGGTGGGTTACAGTAGAGAAGGCAGGGAATGGAGGCAAATGTTGTAATGATATTCATAAAGAGAAGATTCTGTCTCTCCTGCTTGCTTGCATTTGTACAAGAAAAGTTCAAAAGGAAGAATATCGAGGGTTTTGAATTTTGCATGTCTCAGTGACATGTTACACTATTTGCTGGCTTATGACACACAGTAAACCTCCAAGTATCTTCTTCCATGCTTATAACTTTAGAATGTGAATTTCTTCCGCCTCTCCTAGGTGTCACATTCAGAACTGTAGTTGAAAAGAAAAGGGGAACTTTTCACATAAAGATATAGGCAAGGAAACAGCCATTACTCCCAGAGGATGGGGGAACATATTTACATACTAGTCAGTTAATAAGAGAAGGACACGTGGAGACAATACTTTCAATTTCAAGTTTTTCAAAACCCTTTGTAGTTTCTCTGAATATTAAAAACAAGCAAGGCTTTTGGCGCATGGATGTCACTCAGTACTCCTTACACTAAAACTTTGCAGCAAAATCTAAGGATTTGAGCTATTCTTAAACAGACAGGAAAGAAATCTGATAGCTTTACTCTGTGAATCTAAGCCTTTAAAAGTCATTAATGTTCTTGGTTTCATGTTGAATGCAAAATAAGCCACTTTTCTTATTGTAAAATATGCAAAATCCTCTCCCTTTTTGTTACATTAAACACAATGATGTCATTTCACTTCAGAAACAGCTATCATGATGGTGGTCAAAAGGTATAAACTTCCAGATATGAGATAAAAAAGTACTAGGGATGAAATGTACAGCAAGATTACTGTAGTTAGCACTGCTGTACACTATATTTGAATGTTGTTAAAAGAGTAAATTAAGAGTTCTCATTGTAAGAAAAAAAAATCATTTTTTAGTCCTATGAGGTGATGGGTGTTAAGTCATATGTTATATGACTTAAACACATACAGCATTATATGTTGATTGTATCATAGAATTGGGGGAAAATGACCAGCGTATACCTGGAGACTCAGGCAAGCCAGAGGTAGCTTTGGGAAAGGAGATTTTGTGATGCCCTTTGTTACTTCTCTCTTTTGAATAATCACCGTGACCTCATTTTCCCAATTTAGAAAAAAATGAACTGTACTTTGACTTGCTTCTATTTTTAAAGCTACACATCCCATCATTTGAAACATGTTTTAATCAAATCAAGCAAAGATGTCTGGGGTGATTAGCCTAGGATTTTCATTCCTTGAATTCTCTTGGCTTTGGATACCCAACTCCTCCTCTTTCACATTCCCCAGATACTGTTGATTTTTTCCAGTTGTAAGCCTTACCTCGTTCATGTTTATTTTAGCTTGTTTGTGTGAAAGTTGACACCATACAGTGATGAGAATCACGTTCCCAGCTTAAAGGCTCAACATTTAACAGAGATTTTAACTAAGAGACCCAGTGGCAACTGTAGCGTTACCTGCCATTCCCGGATGATCTGCTTTGTTTTATTAAAGGTCAGAAAAGCCAAAATAAAGTTTTTAAAAGATGTCTTCCCAGAACACAGTTGTCAGAGAAGACAACAGAAAATTTTTAAGAATCTGATTTTAGTAGAAAAAGAGAAGCATTGTTAAATTACTGTACATCTCGTATCTGTCATTATTTATTAAATTGCTCTTCTGCCCTTATTCTAGGTGGACAGGAAAGATGTGCAACCATTAATGAGAGCTTATAGACAGATATGGAAGGGAGCATTTCTGATGTAAAATTGTTAATACAGAAAATGTGGATTTAGAAAGTTAAAGGTTGTCTTTTCTTGAGTGAATTTAATATTTTTCTACCAAAGGTGATTGATTTAAATGTGGAAGCAGGGTTAAACACAAGGGGAATAATCAGTGAGTCCAATACATACAGGAACATAGAGAGCAAATGTGTAATGTTTGTTTATCAAATAATTCCCTTTGCATGGTGATTCCAAAACCATCCAGGCAGCTCAGTTCTCGAGCCAGACTTGCACTTGCGGGACTACTGGAGTCAAAGAAGCTTTTATTGAATTCCTCTCTAAAATCTGAGGAAGGTAATAATCTCCTCCCCATGCATATTTTTCTTGAGTGTCCTATACCCCAAGTACATGTTTCATAGTAACCTCATAATACAAACCAAGCCTCCTGATGGTCTTCAAGTACACACTAATTCACGTAGAAACAAACACTACAGCCTACTACTGCTAGGTTTCTTTGCAATGAACAGCATATTTTGCTCACTGGGGGAAAAGGCAGGAGGAAGCCTATTGTATTGTTAACAGTTATCTCTGAGTGAATAGAAGGAATTGCTTCCAAATGCAATAACAGAATTATGGTAGATTAGTGTACCGTTTGAGCTTGAGTGCTGAGGTAAAATTGTTTTCTCTATTGCATGACCATGATCTTGAAAGTTTTCATTTTATTCCCATAATGGAGATGCTTGATCACATACTGAGTCAGGTAAATCACAAAGCCTACCCTTGAGCAGTCCTGGGCAGGCCATAACTAATGCCATAGCTGAGGACTACGTTAACCACCATTCGGAGGAATAAAATCCAACACAAGCTCATTTGATTTGGCTTCAGTGCAAATAGAGACTTTATTCAGAAATACAATAACACAACAACAACAAATGCTCCACATTGTGAAAAAGAAGCCCCAGAACGAGTCATTGCAGCTTGCAGTCTTTCATTGCTAGGGACAGCACGCCCAGCTCATAAACACTGGGCATCAGTGAAAGAAATAGAAACTTGTGAGCCCAGGGGAATGTTTATATACATTTGAGGATGAAAGAGCTGGGAGAGTGCAGCGCTATAGGATCAATTACAATGACGAACATGTGGTCGCTCACAACATGAAAAGGGACTGTGGCTTGGTACAGTACACGGATAGCCTATAGCTGCAGCTTTGAAGTGAATGACCCACTTTTCTTTCTAGTAGCCGCTAAAATTAGGTAGCACCTTGCTTGAAATGTGACCAATTTGAAATCAGTTCAAGCATTATATATAAGGATGAACAGAGACTATAATTTTGCCCTTTGAACACAGATTGGGAAAGAATGATCACCCTAGATTAGGCGCTACGACTTAGGGAGACCTAGCTGTATCCTCATGAGCTCGTAGTGAAGGTAAGAGTCGACAGGTGATAGACATGAAATGCTGCTAACAAACAACCTCTATAGGCATGAGCAGGAAAAAATATATATATATATGAGCATGGGATTTCTTTAAAACTACCCCAAAAATTCCAGGAAAATTAAGAAAAGGTATTAAATTATTATTATCGGGCTTCTCTGATGGCTCAGCTGGTAACGAATCCACCTGCAATGCCGGAGACCTGGCTTTGATCCCTGGGTTGGGAAGATCCCCTGGAGAAGGGAAAGGCTACCCACTCCAGTATTCTGGCCTGGAGAATTCCATGGAATGTATAGTCTATGGGGTTGCAAAGAGTCAGACAGGACTGAGTGACTTTCACTTTACTTTATTATTATTAACCCCATCCCAATCTGTATCCCATCGAATCATTCCACACTGAAAAATTCTGTGGTAAGGGGGCTTACAGGTTAAAGCAACTTAATGCCCAAGCTAAGTTAGAGAACAGAGGATTTTCTTCTGAACTTTATGTATCTACTTACTTTTGGCTGTGCTAGGTCTCCATTGCTGCACTCGGTGAGCAAGGACTTGTTTCTCTTGTTGTGGTGAGCAGAGACTCCAAGACGTGGGCTTCAGCAGTTGTGGGGCAGGGACTTAGTTTCCCTGCGGCATGTGGGATCTTCCTGGACCAGGGATTGAACCCATGTCCCCTGCTTGGCAGGTGGATTCGTATCCACTGGAACACCAGGAAAGTCTTAAGGTGCTAATCTCAATATGTAAAATATGGTTTCCCTATTCTGCTGTTAGGGATCAGGGTTCATTTTGATGGTATTTGAAGATACTAGAATCAACTAAATTAGACTTTCCAGCTTCTACTTCAGGCTCCCACCTCTTTTTCCATATGAGGTTCCCAAGAAACCATGTACCCAGAGGTGACAAAAAATGCTAAATTTACCCGTGCCTTAGTCCCTGTCAGTTGGCCCCCAGGGTCCTGTCACAAGCTCTCTGAACATCTGGGTTGAGCACTTGGGTGAGTCTGAAGACCCAAGAGGAGTCTCTGGGTCCATGTGTCTCCATCTTAACAGCAGCTGCCTGCCAGAACCAGAACCACTTCTTACAGTGAAGGAGGCGTTGCTGGACATGGCTGGCAAGTGCCCCAATCAACTAGGGAGTGGTGCATTTAATTCCATCAGTGCTTCCCTCTGACCAACCGAATTAGCTCCACCTTCTCTCTGAACAGAGAATGAGGGCCGGGGAAAACAAGAAAGGGGGTGAAAGGAAAGAGCCTTCACTGGAAATGGAGCAGTGCTTAGGGAGCTCCTGTCTAGAGACTGGCAGCATCCCAGAGAATCCATGCTTAATTCAATTCCATAAGCAGCTATGTTCTGGGAGAATTGGAATGGGGGTAGGGTAGAAGTAAGGCACCAGTTCTTATTCTCAAAAGAACTCAGGTCTAACAGGAAAATAAGCTCTCACGTTGCTGTTCAGTCACTTGGTCGTGTCCAACTCTTTGAGACCCCATGGACTGCAGCATGCCAGGCTTTCCTGTTCTTCACTATCTCCTAGGGTTTACTAAAACTCATGTCCATTGAGTTGGGAATGTTATCCAACCATCTCATCCTCTGTCGTCCCCTTCTCCTCCTTCCCTCAATCTTTCCCAGCATCAGGGTCTTTTCCAATGAGTCAGCGCTTTACCAAAGTATGGATGCTTCAGCTTCAGCATCAGTACTGCTAATGAATATTCAGAATTGATTTCCTTCAGGATTGACTAATTTGATCTCCTTGCTGTCCAAGGGACTCTCAAGAGTCTTCTCCAGCACCAGAGTTCAAAAGTGTCAATTCTTCGATGGTCAGCTGTAGGCAACCCACTCCGGTACTCTTGCCTGGAAAATCCCTTGGATGGAGGAGTCTGGTAGGCTACAGTCCATAGGGTTGCAAAGTCAGACACGACTGTGCGACTTCACTATCACATCTGTACATGACTACTTGAAAATAATACTACGTAGAAAGTGATTTCTGTGTTTTTAAACCAACTTACATATGAAATTCAAAGAGGGAGTCATTGTTTCTGCTATGAATGTGAGGATACTCAGAAATGGCTAAAGCAGAGATATCTGAGCAAAAGTATTGAAGGAACAAAAGTGACTGTAGCAAATGAGTAGACTGACAAAACATAACGTCAGTGAAAGAGAATGGAGAGAAGGCAGAGAATGCAATAAGAGTTAGGGTAAGGTGAAGTAAACCTACTTGGCAAGTATGATGAGTCCTCTAGCAAGAGCTCTGGAGGGCTGGGAGACACAGGAGTGAAATATCTGGAAGTTATTTAAGAAAGTGTGTTTTTGCCAAATTTAGGAAGGACTTGGAGCTATTTTGCTAAAAAAAAAAATAAGAATTTTATTTTTTATATTGATGGTAACCTTGGAAGGGAAATGACATATGATTAGATCTGTGTTTACCAGAGATTATTCTGGCAACACTGTGAAGAATGCATTCGAAGTGATAAAGGTAGAAAAACCAGTTAGGAGACTAGTGCAGCTCTTGTGGATGTAAACTGGGAAAATGCGAGGGACATTGGGTCTAACAATTCTGATTTACTCAGTAGACGGTGAGGCTGAAAAATAGGGGCACTGAAACTATTTTGGGATTAGTTTAGGTTGGGAAGATGTAAGGTTTTACAGACTGTTGGGGATCAGTCAGTTGTTCAGAATAGTGCTGGTCACAGTTTCCTAGTCATTTTTTCTTATGAGAAGCATGTGTTTGTAAATTTTCTAGCTATGATTCATTATACAGTTGGAGCCATAGAAAAGAGCTTGACCAATTAACCATAAAAGGGCTCCAATCACACGTACCAGGCATGTAGCAGTTATTCAGCAAATATTTGTTGAACCAAAATTTGTGAGATGAGGACGATGCTTGTCTCACATACCACTCTCTTGAACTGAGTTCAAGCTGTGAAGTAAGCTTGGTTTTTCTCTTTTCTAAGCTTCAGCTCTCCTTTTCAAATTCTCACTAGGATGCTATGAAAACACGTGGGGCAACAAGTGTATTTTTTCCACCACAATAAGTATTGCAATATGCTTGTCATTTTAGTTTTCTTGTAGAACATGAAGATTCATTAGCAGAATGTTCAAACATACCTCCAGTTGATTTGATTGATTTTTTAAAATGTATGCAAACATCATTGACATTCATTCCGTTTCATTGATCCCCATGAAATTCTATGTATGCATTTAAAAATAGGACACTTTAATGAGTTATACAAATGATAGTAATAATACACGTATATATGTTTTGACAACTTCTGTGATAAGCACTTTACATACTGATAATTCTCCATTTTACCTGAAACGGGCATTTTTACTAGACTTAGACATGTAAACCTAAGGCACAGCAAAGGTAAATAGCATACCCAATGTCATACAGCAGGTCACTGGAGAAGCTGATAGTTGATCCAGCCGGTGGGATTCCCAATCCCATGCTTTTAACCCGTGAAAATGCCCTATACAATTTCATTATCTTTTTTTTTTTTGCCATAAGGTAGGATTCCTTTTTCTAGCAAGAACAGATTGAATGAAAGTCCAACAAAATTTGGATTTTTCCCATAAGGAAAACATTCATGATCTTTTTTTGAACTCTATGATGTCAAATTGTTCCAAAAGTATTTTTGGTGCCCCTAGTTTTCAGTCTCTCTGTCCAGTGAGTAATCAACATTTTTGGACCCAACACCCCTCTCACTCCCTCAGTTCATATCCCCGACAGCTGCAGGAGTCCCCTAACTGGTTTTTCTATCCTTGTCACTGCCGTGCCATTCTTCGCAGTGTTGCCAGAATAACCCTGGTAAGCACAGACCTGGCATGTCTTTTCTTGCAAAACCTTCCGCGGTTTCCATTATCATCAAAACTTCTTGTCCTTTTCTTTGGCCACAAGGGAAATTCTCAGAAAGTAACCTTTCTGGAGTCCTTTCATCAACTGAAATGTTCATAAAACAATAAAATGACCATAAAACAACAAAATTGCATAAATAAATAAAAATAATTTATCTTTTGTAAAATTTAAGACGTCTTAAGATTTCAATTTTACTTTAGGAATTAAAGAGTTTTACCCATCATGGCACCCACATTTGGCTATGCAAGAGAGAAGTATTGTTTCTGACAAAGAACAGAGACTATTGAGAATGATCATTTGTAAAACATTTTGATAATATTTTAATAATAAAAAGCTTATTGTTATCAGAGCTAACATATATGCTATAAAGGAAAATAATAAAAAGATCTCTTAGAAACGGAGACTCTCCTAAATGAAAATAAAAATTTTAAGCACTTCTGTATTATCAAAACAGACTCCAAACAGAAGGAAACAATTCAGATGATACCATATTCTCTGTTTATAGTACAGTTAAATTTTAAGTAAAAAGAAATAATTTAAAAAGACTCACATTTGAGAAGTCTAAAACTTCTAAATACCTCATAGACCAAATAAGAAATTATAATGGAACTTACAAAATATGTAGAATTAATGGTAAAGAAAATATTGCATATCATAATTTGCAAGACAAAATCA
Organism: Bison bison bison; assembly: GCF_000754665.1. Classification (NCBI taxonomy): domain Eukaryota; kingdom Metazoa; phylum Chordata; class Mammalia; order Artiodactyla; family Bovidae; genus Bison; species Bison bison. The sequence continues at coordinate 305,532 of NW_011488621.1, forward strand.
AACTGGGTCTTGGAAGTAAATAGTGAGCATTTTTTTGCAATTGCTTAAAGCAAATTTGAAAACAAATAAACAGTTAAAGAAGTTATAAAAATAATGTAAGATAAAGATAATGTAAGTAGATATATAATAAAAAATAAAAATTGATGATATAGAATGTAAAGGAACAAAGTAAAGATATAAAATAGAAAAAAATATGTGATATTACAGATAAAATGATAATCTGTATTATTTATTATGGATTAATAAAATTCACAAAACTCTAACAAGACTAATCATGTAAAAAGAGAGATAACACTAATTAATCATATTAGCAAAAAATAAGAAAACTACAAATATGGTAATATTTTTTAAAATCATAATTTCTTATACAATTTTGTGCCAATAAATTTGAACATTTCAATGAGGGAAAATTTTCTTGAAAAATATACCCTAAAAAGAAATGATTATCTGAGTAAACCCATCTTTTTCTTTAAAATAGATAGATAAATACTCCTATAAAAATAAATTTGCAGAAGTTTTAGAAATGCATTTGCACACATATTTGAAAAACAGATAATTCTAATCTATACTGATTGTTCCTTGTGGAAGAGTCTGCTAATTATCCCCAATATCCATCATCCGCCTCAAATTTCACCTGACTATGGACACCCAACTAGAGATCACATTTTCCAGTGACCTTTGCAGCTTGTGTGGCTCTATGACTAAATTATGGCTAATGAGATCTGAACAGAAGTGATGTGTGCGATTTCCAGGTCACATCCTTTCAGGATGATATAATCTGCCATCAATTTCCTCTGTTTTCCCATCCCCATGAGCTGAAATGTCCACTCCAGTTGTGGGTGAAATCAGCTTTCATCTTTCAGATGGTGACAAAAACTTAGAAGATGGGCACGCCACAAAAGAGAAGAAAGAACCTTGGTCCTTGGATATTCTCGTGAAGTCCAGAAGCTTGCTAACTGTCACACTGATTTTGTGCCACTGGGGTTTTTATCTTATTTTTAGAACATTTTGTTCTGCATTCTTATTAGTACACTTCGTAACTTATTTAATGAAGCTGGAATAACCTTCATTCCAAAATCAGATTCGAAGAATAAAAGAAAGAAAACTTCTAGAATTTTCTGACTTACTATAGGGCTTCCCTGATAGCTGACTTACTATCCGACTGCAATGCAGGAGACCCCGGTTCGATTCCTGGGTCGGGAAGATCCCCTGGAGAAGGGATAGGCTGTTCACTCCAGTATTCTTGGGCTTCCCTTGCGGCTCAGCTGGTAAAGAATCGGCCTGCAGTGCAGGAGACCTGGGTTCGATCCCTGAGTTGGGAAGATCCCCCGGAAAAGGGAAAGGCTACCCATTCCAGTATTCTGGCCTAGAAAATTCCATGGACTGTGTAGTCCATGGGGTTGTGAACAGTCGGACGCTACTGAGCAACTTTCATTCATAGACTCTAAAGTCCTGGATTAAACATACACTATCTGGGCCCAGTAATATTTTTTAAAATATTGATCTATTCATTCATAAGAACTTTGTGAGGTCTGCTTTGAGAATACAGGGATAATTTAAAATTAGAAGATGTATTGAAAGAATTCATTACATGACAGATTAAAGGGGAAAAATGTGTAAAATCATCTCAATAAATACAGAAATGCTTGCATTTAACAATATTCAACATCACTATTAAGAAAATTATAATCAACCTGGAATAAGTGGGAAAGTTTTAACCTGATAAAGGATAGAGATCAAAATTGTACAGTAAATGACATATTTTTCTGTAAAATATTATAAACCATTTCCTCTAACATAAGAAACGAGATAAAGATGCCCGCTATGTATTTTTCTACTCAACAGTGAATAAATAAATAAGCCTTCAATGCATGCTCAAGAAAAAGAAACACATGCTATAAGAAACACAAATAAATGTAAAACTGTTATTATTTACATTTAATATGAATACTTATTACATACATCAATTTTTGTGGATTGAATGAGACATATACAAACTGAAATATACTCACTGAAATGAGACATATACAAACATCTATATCTATATATCTATGATCTAAATCTTAATAATATATACATGTAAAGCTGTTAAGATTTAACATAGCTGAGGAAAAGTACATTGATTATCAATATTTTTATTTTTTAAAACTTATGACTGGTTAAAATATATCACTGTAAATGTATAGCAAAACAATCAAAGACTGATGTCCTGATTGTGCTTCTCAGAACACACTTTCAAGAAGGCAATGCTGCCTTGGGGCACCCATCAATACCCAGCCAACCTGCCAGATATTGCTTCCTCCTGCCCTGTGCCTGATCTGGTTTTCAGATTTAAGATATGGGGCTTCCACATTGAACCCTGAAATTTTCCTCTATGACTGAAGCGTTAGAGTGTAGTGCTTAAATGTTTAAAAGTGGCCAGATGTTGGGATTTAAATAGCAGCTCCATCACTTCCTAGCCACATAATTTATTTGAAACTGCATTACATTAAACTCTCTGGGCTTCGGCGTTTTTTCTCTGAAAGTGCGGATAAAAGTAACACCTGTGTCACAGGGTTTCTAACATTTACTGAGTGCTTTCTCTGTGCTTGGTACAGAATGCTTTTTTTTTTTTTTTAATTCAGCTGTGCCAGGTCTTCACTGCAGCACACAGGACCTTTGTTGCCACGTGTGGGACCGTTGCTGTGACACGTAAGATCTAGCTCCTGACCACGGATGGAACCCAGGCCCCCTGCATTGGGAGCAAACTCTTACCCACTGGACCACCGAGGAATTCCCCGTAATGCATTTTTATTACTAATATAGGTTAGAACTGTGCCTGGTACATTATAACTGCTCTGTGGTGGTGGGCTATGATCTTTAAATAATGAATAGCATGGTAGTTAAGGCTATAACAGTTAGGTTGAGATCTTGACTTTGTCTCTCCCTAACTTTGTGAACTCAGAGAAGGCAATGGCACCCCACTCCAGTACTCTTGTCTGGAAAATCCCATGGGTGGAGGAGCCTGGTAGGCTGCAGTCCATGGGGTCGCAAAAAGTTGGATATGACTGAGTGACTTCACTTTCACTTTTCACTTTCTTGCATTGGAGAAGGAAATGGCAACCCACTCCAGTGTTCTTGCCTGGAGAATCCCAGGGACGGGGGAGCCTGGTGGGCTGTCGTCTATGGGGTCGCACAGAGTCAGACACGACTGAAGCGACTTAGCAGCAGCAACTTTGTGAACTAGGGCAAGTTATTATACTTACCTCTCTGGGTTCCCAATTTTCTCATCTATAATTGGGAGATTATACCTGCTTCCTTAAGGTTGTTCTTTGACTAAATGTACTAGTGTATGTAAAGCTATACAGTGAGGGTACAGGGTTACATAGGGTTAATTTCATTTATTATTATTTTAACACACACTCATATCTCATGTGTACACATGCACACAGACTTTCTAAGTTACTCTTATTAGCAACTTAACAGGAAGCTAGAATTTCACTTCATGATGGTCTGTGTCCACTACCAGTATACTCATTATCACCTTTCTGAGTTGATTTATTCCAAAGGCTAATGTTCTTCCTTTCCACCTATGGGCCCTCTGGTTAAATTGACTAGTCTGCTAGCCCTCGGCCAGGGCTGAGAAAATTTAATACCCAGCATTGAATTGCTTGTCATAAACTGGTACATCACTTTGTGACCACAGCTTTCTGTCACGTGACAAGATTTCTAGGACCTGAGAGAGGTTTATTTGTCAAAATCCCATGAAACTATCTGAGTAATTGGATTCATTTGTGTTTAGTGCAGGCCCCATCACTCATGATGTCTGCCATATTCAGTCAGTCAGTCAGTCAGTTCAGTCGCTCAGTCATGTCCGACTCTGCAACCCCATGGACTGAAGCATGCCAGGCCTCCCTGTCCATTGCCAACTCCAAGCTTACTCAAACTCATGTCCATTGAGTTGGTGATGCCATATTGTTCATTGAGTCATTCTGCCATATTGCCTGGATCCAGTCTTGTCTCTCCATGATGACAGTGAAACTTGGACGAGTTTCTGGTCCTCTTGGTACCTCAGTTTGTTCATTGATAAGTGGCAAAATTGTGGCATATTGGTGTGTTGTGAAGATTAAGTAGAATCTACCATAAAGAAAGCAGGGATTACTACTATGTCTCCTATTAATACTACTGTTAATCTATTCATATAATAAATTCATTCATCTTGTCCTTGACACTAGGGTAGTTACAAGAATGCAGCATTAAGAAGACACATCCATGCTTATATGGAGCCAAATTGTAGCTGTGTGCAGTGGGACAGAAGAGATGCAGCATTTGAATAAGCATCTCTCTTTGGCAATTCACAGCCAGAGGGAGCGGTTTACTTTTCTCTCTGGAGAGAAGCGTGACCACTGAATATTTCACAGAGAGGTTGACCTTTGGGCTAGTATCTGATATAAACCTTCACAGAGGAGAATCTCTAGGTACAGACTTGAAAGTGGAAAATGAAGTTGCCTCCTAAATTTCCAAGGTGCTACCTAAGATTTGCAGTCTGGCCCACCCTAGGAACTTCCAAACACCCCAGACTTCCCCATGATCCAGGAGCTGAAGTGCTGTAACTTCATGAAATACCTGTGCCTTTTCTGATAGCTCAGTATTATCCTATGGTTAATAGCTTGTTGTATCCTATAGATTGTGGCCTAGTTAAATATTACCCCTGAGGACAGGTTGCAGAAATATGCTATTTTACTTTATCACTTCTAATATTTGACATGTAAATTAGCATTATATATAAACTCAAATTTACCCTTTAATTCTTCATTTGAATGACTACTTTTTAAAAATTGAAATATAGTTGATTTACAATGCTGTGTTAGATTCTGCTGTACAGCAAAATGATTGTTATACATACATCCATATATCACTGACTCGATGGACGTGAGTTTGAGTGAACTCCGGGAGTTAGTGAGGGACAGGGAGGCCTGGCATGCTGCAATTCATGGGGTTGCAAAGAGTCCGACATGACTGAGTGACTGAACTGAACATTATTTTTCATATTCATTTCCATTATAGTTTATTATACAATATTGAGTATAATTCCCCATGCTATGCAGAAGGATCTTGTTATCTCTTTTACTTTTTAAACATTTTGTTTTGTATTGGAATATAGCCAATTAGCAATGTTGTTATAGTTTTGGGTGAACCACAAAGGGATTCCAGCATACACATACATATATTTATTCTCTTTCAAACTCCCTTCCCATCCAGGTTACCATATAACACTGGACAGAGTTTCCTGTTCTTACACAGTATATCTTTGTTGATTATCCATTTTAAACATAGCAGGGTGTGCGTGTCCATCCCAAATGCCCAAATGCCAACTATCTTTTCCCATCATCCATCTCCTTGGCAACCACCAAGGCAGCCAACAAGTCGTGTTTGCTCTCTAAGTCTGTGAGTCTGTTGCTGTTTTGTAAGTAAGTTCTCCTGTATCATTTCCTTTTAGATTCCACATATAAGGGACGCCATACGATATTTTGCCTTCTCTGCCTGACTTACTTCACTCAGCATGATAATTTCTAGATCCATCCATATTGCCGAAAATGACATTATTTCATACTTTTGAATGGTTGAGTAATATTCCATTATATAAATGTACCACATCTTCTTTATTCATTCTTCTGTCAATGAATATTTAGGTTGATTCCATGTCTGGGCTATTGTAAACAGTGCTGAAATGAAGACTGGGGTGCATGTATCCTTTCAAACCATATTTTTCTCTCGATATATGCCCAGGAGTGGGATTGTAGGGTCATATGGAAGCCCTATTTTTAGTTTTTTAAGGAGCCTCCATACTGTTTTTCATGGTGGTTGTACCAATTTATTTTCCCACTAACAGGGTAGGAGGGTAACCTTCTTTCCATACCCTCACCAGCATCTGTTGTTTCTGGATTGTTTGATGATGGCCATTCTGACTGGTGTGAGGTGGTATCTCATTATAGTTTTGATTTGCGTTTCTCTAATAATTAGTGATATTGAGCATATTATCTTCTGCCTTTTGGTCCTCTATATGTCTTCTTTGGGGAAATGTCTATTTAGGAATTCTGCCCATTTTTTAAAAACTTTCTATTTTATATTGGGGTACAGTCAATTAATAATGTGATAGTTTCAGGTGAATAGCCATATGACCTAGTCATACACATCCTTGTTTCCTTTCTCCCCTAAACTTCTGTTGTATCCAGGCTGCCACGTAACATTGAGCAGAGGTCCATGTACTTGTACAGTACTTCCCTGTTAGTTGCCCATTTCAAATAGAGCAGTGTGTATCCAAACTCTATCCGTTCACCCCATCCTTTCCCCCTGGCAACCATCAGTTTGTTTTCTAAGTCTGTGAGTCTGTGCAAAACCTTTTGAGTTTAAATAGGCCTCATTTTTTCATGTTTTCTTTTATTTCCATTATTCTGGGAGACGGATCAAAAAATATATTGCTGCGAATTTTGTCAGAATGCTCTGCTTATGTTTTCTTCTGGGAGTTTTATAGTGTGCGGTCTCACATTTAGATCTTAACTCCATTTTGAGCTTACTTTTGTGTATGGTGTTAAAAAACGGCTTAATTTCATTTTTCTACATGTAATGTCCAGCTTTCCCAGCACGATTTACAAAGAGAGTGTCTTTCCAATATTGGGTAGTCTTGCCTCCTTTGTCATTGATTAGTTGCCCATAGGTGCATGGGTTTATTTCTTGGTTTTCTATCCTGTTTCTCTGACCTACATTTCTATTTTTGTGTAGTTCCATACTTTTTTGTGACTGTAGCTTTGTGGTATAGTCTGAAGAGAGGGAGTCTGATTTCTCCAGCTCTGTTTTTCTTTCTCAAGATTGTTTTGGCTATTCGGGGTCTTTTGTGTAACCATACAAATTTTAAGATTTTTTGGCCCTAATTCTGAGAAAAATGTCACTGGTAACTTAGTAGGAATTCCACTGAATCTGTAGGTTGCCTTGGATAGTACAGTCATTTTGACAATATTGATTCTTCTATCCATGAACATGGTATATTTTTCTATCTGCTTGTGTCTTCTTCATTGTCTTTCATTGATTTCTTATAGTTATTGGAATATAGGTCTTTTGCCTCCTTAGGTACATTTATTCCTAAATATTTTATTCTCTTTGATGTGATGATAAATGGAATTGTGTCTTGAAATCCTCTTTCAGATCTTTTGTTGTTAGTGTATAGAAATGCAACAGATTTCTGTGTATTAATTTTGTAAACTACAATTTTATCAAATTCATTGATGAGCTCTAGCAGTTTTCTGGTAGTGTCTTTAGGATCCTCTATGTGTCGTATCATGTTATCTGCAAACACTGACAGTTTAACTACTTCTTTTCCAATTTGGATTCCCTTTATTTTCTTTTCTTCCCATCTAAAACTATGTTGAGCAACAGTGCTGAGAGTTGACATCCTTGTCTTGTTCCCCATCTTAGACGTTGAAGTATGTTCTCTATGATCACTTTATGGAGAATTTTTATCAAAAATGAGTGAGAAATTTTGTGAATAGCTTTTTCTTCATCTTTTGAGATGATGGTATGGTTTTCATTCTTCAGTTTTTGATGTCATGTATCATATTGATTGATTTGCAGGTACTGGGAAATCCTTGCATCCCTCAGATGAATCCCACTTGATCATGGTACATGATCTTTTTTAGTGTATTGTTGCATTCATATTGCTAGTATTTTGCTGATGATTTTTGAATATATATTCATTAGTCATACTGTCTCATACTGTGCCTTTTTGTGCTATCTTTGTCTGATTTTGGTATCAGGGTGATTAGTGACCTCACAGAATGAGATAGGAAGTTTTCCTTTCTCTACAGTTTGTTGAACCAGTTTCAACAAGATTGTTGTTCAATTGCTCGGTTGTGTCCAACTCCTTGCAACCCCATGGACTGCAGCACACCAGGCTTCCCTGTGCTTCACTGTCTCCTGCAGTTTGCTCAAACTCATGTCCATTGAGTCCGTGATGCCATCCAACCATCTCATCCTCTGTTGTCCCCTTCTCCTCCTGCCTTCAAATGTTCCCAGCATCAGGGTCTTTTCCAATGAGTTGACTCTTCACATCAGGGGCCAAAGTATTGGAGCTTCAGCTTCAGCATCAGTCCTTCCAATGAATATTCAGGGTTGATTTCCTTCAGGATTGACTGGTCCAATCTCTTTGCAGTTCAAGGGACTCTCAAGAGTCTTCTCCAGCACCACAGTTAAAAGGCATCGATTCTTCGGCACTCAGTCTTCTGTGTGGTCCAGCTCTCACATCCGTACATGACTATTGGGAAAACCATAGCTTTGGATATACGGACCTTTGGAAGCAAAGTAATGACTCTGCTTTTTAATATGCTGTCTATGTTGGTCATAGCTTTTCTTCCAAAGAGCAAGTGTCTTAATTTCATGGCTGCAGTCACCTTCCACAGTGATTTTGGAGTGCAAGAAAATAAAGTCTGTCACTGTTTTCATTATTCCCCCATCTATTTGCCATGAAGTGATGGAACTGGATACTGTAATCTTCATTTTTGAATGTTGAGTTTTTAGCCAGATTTTTCACTCTCCTCTTTCACCTTCATGAAGAGGCTCTGTAGTTCCCCTTCACTTTCTGCCATAAGAGTTGTGTCATCTGCATATATGAGATTATTGATACTTCACCTGGAACTTGTTTGTTGTTTTTCTTTTTTTAATACTTATCCTTCTGTATTAAAAAAAAAAAAAAAAAGCAAAAGAAAATAAGTCTAGGGCCTGAGGGCTTCACAGGCAAATTCTGTCAAACATTAAGGAAGAGCTAGCACATATCCTTCTGAAAGTGTTCCAAAAAAGTTCAGAGGAAGGAAAACTATCTCTTTCATATATATTGTTATTTGTATCTGCTAATCCCAAACTCTTGAATTATCCCTTCTCTCCCTTGCCCTATGGTAACCATAAGCTGATTTTCATGTCTGTAAGTCTGTTTTGTAAATAATTTTATTTATATCATCATTTAGATTTCATATGTTAAGTAACATCAGATGTTTTTCTTTCTGTTTCTGACTTTAACTTCACCTAGTATGATAATCTTTAAGTCCATTCATTGGACTTAAGTCCAGTGATTTAAGTCCATTCACTTAACTTCACCTAGTATGATAATCTTTAAGTCCATTTCATTGTTTTATGGTTGAGGTAGAATTCCTTTGTATATATGCACTGCATTTTCTTTATCCATTTATCTGTCGATGGACATTTAGGTTGCTTCTATGCCTTACCTAATGTAAGTAATGCTTCTATGAACATTGAGGTGCTTTTCAAATTTCAAATATATACCCTAGAGTGGGATTGTAAGATCATATGGCCACTCTATTTTTAGCTTTGGAAGGGACTTCCATACTGTTCTCTGTAATGGCTGTACCAGTTTACATTCCCACCACAATGTAAAAGCGTTCTTTTTCTCTACACCCATTCCAGCATTTGTTGTTTGTAGCCTTTTTAATGATGGCCTTTCTGACCAGTGTGAAGTGATACCTCATTGTAGCTTTGATTTGTATCTCTCTAATAATTCACAAAGTTGAACATCTTTTCATGTGTTTTTTGATCATCTTTACGTTTTTGGAGAAATGTGAATGACTACTTTTTAGCTTAAATAAACAGGTGATTCTTTTATTTTACTTTTAATATTAATTTCTAGAAGCAGGACTCGTAAAACACAGAAGTAACTTTTCTATTATTTTAGTCAATAAATACGTGGTCATTGTAAAAATACTATAAAATACTTAAAATAATTCCAGAATTAACCACTGTTAACATTGTTAAGGAATCCTTCCAGGTAATTTTTAATATCACTAGTGGTATATTGTATGTGTGTGTGTGTGTGTGTGTACATAAATATTTACATGATCTGTATTTATTGTACACATAAATTGTTTTCCTTATTCTGCTCTGTAAATCTGCAATTTTTCCACTTAATATATCTGGGACATTTTCTACATATAGATATACTCTATTTAAAAGAAAAAAAAAAGCACTGTTTAGGATTCTGCCTAGAATGTGTAACATAACTTATAATGGATATTTAAGCAATTTCCAGACTTTCATTATTGTTAACTGTGTTACGTTTAATATCCCTGAACATATATCTTCACACCATTATAAAGGTTTTTCTATGAAATTGATTCTTTGAACATACAAGTAACTCATGCTAATTGTTTTCAAATATAAATTGTCTTTAATGTGTAAAAAATGCAACTTTAATTATCTGAATCATTAAAAACCTTCTCTGAAAGCTTTATATATCCTCAAGCAGAAATAATAAGTAGATGATATAATTGTCCTCTGTCTAGGCTGAGGCAATGATGGTGACATTTGTTCTCAATTATTAATTAAATACATATGACCCCTTTAGATGAACAGGTGACCCGGTTATTATTAGATGTGTTGCTTGTTTACAACAAGGGCATATTTAGAGCCTGAGATCAAAGTTCTAAAGCTGATTTCAAAATAGTAGCATTAATTGTGCTAAAGCCTGGGACTCATGAAGCAACTTGGAGAGAATTAAAGTGACCTAAATTACAAGAAAGTCACATGATTCCACCAGTTCTATAAATCTACCACTTCAGACCATTGCTTTGATGTTGGAGGGAGTCAAAAAAAATTAAACAACAACAAAAATTCTATGCTATTCTATGCATGGGAATGGCTTAAACATCATTTATCCATCAATTCTGCTATTAAAACAAACATTCACCACCTACTATGTGCCAACCTGAGTGTTAAGCATGAGCATATACAATAATGTAAAGTTTAAAAATAAAATTAAAAAAAAAAAGCATGAGCATATAGTATTGAACAAAATGAATATAATCCCACAGTGCTCTTCTTGGACCTGCCATTTAGTGACCATAGTAATTCTTTGGAATGATTTTATATATACTCATTCCCAACTATTTGCCTCAAATTAATATTTCATTCCTAAGCTATTATATTTTTATAATTGTTCATGCTGCTCCTAGTCCTAATTGCTGAAAGTATCTCTTAACACACCATTCTCATCAATTGTGCCAATTAAAAAAACAGTCTCTGTGTTGTTTATAATATCCAAAATGTATACATTACAGCACTTTCATATTTTCCAAATCCATCCATCCATCCACCCTGCTAGCAGATGCCTCTTCAGCCCCACACCCCAACATCACACACACACATACACACACACACACACCCCAGAGCTTCTAACTCCAGGAAGTACTGGGACCTTCTTTATATAAATCTTGGTTCAGTCTTATTTCCACTGGATTCCTTCCATTATTGCAATTGTTCATACACAGCTCATTATTTAAGACTCAAGTTAAGCCCTAACCTAACAAAATTAGTTGTCTTTTTCCTTTTGTGTGACAAATAGTGAGCTAAGTACTGGAGATAAAAAATAAGAATATGACATATAGTGCTTTCACTAATTGAGAAATGTAAGCAGATAATTACAACATATAATGACGTATCTAGTGAAGACAAATAGAGGATACTGTGAAAGTAGAGAGAAGGTTACCCAATGCAACAAGAAGTATGAGTAGAGTTTCAACCTCTTAAAAGAGGTTATACTCTAGAAGAGTCTTAAGGTGTTAGGAGGAGTTAAACAAGGTGAAGGAAATGGGGACATTCTACATGGAGGCGTGAGACTGAAGAGATACTGGCAGCATAGACAGTGAAGCATATTGATTAAAATTAAAAAAAAATCAGTATTGTGGGAGAGCAAGCTTGAAGCAGGTGGTCATATAAAATTACAACAAAGAAATAAGTAATAAAAAAAGTTTTCTTCAGTACAGTTCAGTTCAGTCTCTCAGTTGTGTCTGACTAATTGCGACCACATGGACTGCAGCATACCAGGCCTCCCTGTCCATCACCAACTCCTGGAATTTACCCAAACTCATGTCCATTGAGTCAGTAATGCCATCTCATCCTCTGTCATTTCCTTCTCCTCCCGCCTTCAGTCTTTCCCAGCATCAGGGTCTTTTCAAATGAGTCAGCTCTTCACATCAGGTGGTCAAAGTATTGGAGTTTCAGCTTCAGCATTAGTCCTTCCAATGAACACCCAGGACTGATTTCCTTTAGGATGGACTGGTTGGATCTAATTGCTGTCCAAGGGACTCTCAAGAGTCTTCTCCAACACGATAGTTCAAAACCATCAATTCTTCAGTACTCAGCTTTCTTTATAGTCCAACTCTCACATCCATACATGACTACTGGAAAAACCATAGCCTTGACTAGACAGACCTTTGTTGGCAAAGTAATATAAGTGTCTTTTAATTTCATGGGTGAAGACACCATCTGCAGTGATTTTGGATTCCTCCTAAAATAAAGTCTGTCACTGTTTCCATTGTTTCCCCATCTATTTGCCATGAAGTGATGGGACCCGATGCCATGATCTTAGTTTTCTGAATGTTGAGCTTTAAGCCAACTTTTTCACTCTCCTCTTTCACTTTCATCAAGAGGCTCTTTAGTTCTTCACTTTCTGCCATAAAGGTGGTGTCATCTGCATATCTAAGGTTATTGATATTTCTCCCAGCAATCTTGATTCCAGCTTGGGCTTCTTCCAGTCCAGCATTTCTCATGATGTACTCTGCATATGAGTTAAATAAGCAGGATGACAATATAAGGCCTTTACGTACTCCTTTTCCTATTTGAACAAGTCTGTTTTTCCATGTCCAGTTCTAATTGTTGCTTCCTGACCTGCATACAGATTTCTCAAGAGGCAGATTAGGTGTTCTGATATACCCATCTTTTTAAGAATTTTCCACAGTTTGTTGTGATTCACACAGTCAAAGGCTTTGGTGTAGTCAATAAAGCAAAAGTAGATGCTTTTTTCTGGAACTCTCTTGCTTTTTCAATGATCTATCGGATGTTGGCAATTTGATCTCTGGTTCCTCTGCCTTTTCTAAAACCAGCTTGAACATCTGAAAGTTCATGTTTCACATATTGTTGAAGTCTGGCTTGAAGAATTTTGAGCATTACTTAACTAGTATGTGAGATGAGTGCAATTGTACAGTAGTTTGAGCATTCTTTGACATTGCCTTTCTTTGGGACTGGAATGAAAACTGACTTTTCCAGTCCTGTGGCCACTGCTGAGTTTTCCAAATTTGCTGGCATATTGAGTGCAGCATTTTCCAGCATCATCTTTTAGGATTTGAAGTAGCTCAACTGGAATTCCATCACCTCCACTAGCTTTGTTCGTAGTGATGCTTTCTAAGGCCCACTTGACTTTGCATTCCAGGATATCTGACTCTAGGTGAGTGATCACACCATTGTGGTTATCTGGGTCATGAAGATCTATTTTGTATAGTTCTTCTGTGTATTCTTGACACCTTTTCTTAATATCTTCTCCTGTTATGTCCATACCATTTCTGTCCTTTATTGAGCCCATCTTTGCATGAAGTGTTCCCTTGGAATCTCTAATTTTCTTGAAGAGATCTCTAGTCTTTCCCATTCCATTGTTTTCCTCTATTTCTTTGCACTGATCATTGAGGAAGGCTTTCTTATCTCTGCTTGCTATTCTTTGGAACTCTGCATTCAGATGCTTATCTTTCCTTTTCTCCTTTGCTTTTCGCCTCTCTTCTTTTCACAGCTATTTGTAAAGCCTCCCCAGAGAGCCATTTTGCTTTTTTGCATTTTTTTCCCATGGGGATGGTTTTGATCCCTGTCTCCTGTACAATGTCATGAACCTCATTCCATAGTTCATCAGGCACTCTATCTATCAGATCTAGGCCCTTAAATCTATTTCTCACTTCCATTGTATAATCATAAGGGATTTGATTTAGGTCATACCTGAATGGTCTAGTGGTTTTCCCTACTTTAGGTATGTTAATTCCTAGGTATTTTATTCTTATTGATGTGATGATAAATGGAATTCTTTATTGAATTTCTCTTTCTGATCTTTCATTGTTGGTGTATATAAATGCACCAGATTTCTGTGTATTAATTTCGTAATCAAATTCATTGATGTAATCAAATTGATCTGGTATTTTTCTGGTAACATCTTTAGGATCTTCTATGTATAGTATCATGCAATATGCAAACAGTGACAGTTTAACTTCTTTTCTGACTTGGATTCCCTTTATTTCTATTTCTCCTCTGATTGTGTTAGCTAGAACTTTTAAAACTATGTTGAATAGCACTGGCAAGAGTGATCCTCCTTGCCTTGTTCCTAATCTGAAAGGAAATGCTTTCTTCAGCTTTTCATCCTTGAATATGATGTTACCTGTGGGTTTCTTGTATATGGCATTAGTTATGTTGACCTATGTTCCCTCTATGCCTACTTTCTGGAGAATTTTTATCATAAGTAGGTACTGAATTATGTCAAATACTTTTCTGCATCTCTTGAGATGATCATATGGCTTTTATTATTCAGGTTTTGATGTGATATATCACATAGATTGATTTGCAGATATTGAAATATCCTTGGATTCCGGGGATAAATCCCAATGGTTCATGGTGAATGACCCTATTAATATATTGTTGGACTTAAATTGCTAATATTTCTTGAGGATTTTTTGCATGTATATTCATCAGTAGTTTTTTTTGTGTGTGTGATATATTTGTTTGGTTTTGTTATCAAGGTGATGACAGTCTGGTAGAATGAGTTTGGGAGTATTCCATCCTCTGCAATTTTTGAAAGAATTTTAGAAGGAGAGATGTTAGCTTTTCAATAAATGTTAAATGTTAATAGAATTCACCTGTGAATCCATCAGGTTCTAGGCTTTTGTTTGTTGGCAGTTTCTTAATCATAGTTTCAATTTCAGTTCTTGTGATTGGTTTGTTCATAAATTTTATTTCTTCCTTATTTAGTTCAGTTCAATTCAGTAACTCAGTCATGTCCAACTCTTTGTGACACCAAGAACCGCAGCACGCCAGACCTGCCTATCCATCACCAACTCCTGGGGTCCAACCAAATTCATGTCCATAGAGTTGATGATGCCATCCAACTATCTCATCCTCTGTTGTCCCCTTCTCCTCCTGCCCTCAATCTTTCCCAGCATCAGGGTATTTTCCAATGAGTCACCTCTTTGCATCAGGTGGCCAAAGTATTGGAGTTTCAGTTTCAGCATCAGTCCTTCCAATGAACACTCAAGACTGATCTCCTTTAGGATGGACTGGCTGGATCTCCTTGCAGTCCAAGGGACTCTCAAGAGTCTTCTCCAACACCACAGTTCAAAAGCATCAGTTCTTTGGTGCTTAGCTTTCTTTATAGTCCAACTCTCACATCCATACATGATCACTGGAAAAACCATAGCCTTGACTAGATGGACCTTTTTTGGCAAAGTAATGTCTCTGCTTTTTAATATGCTGTCTAGGTTGATCATAACTTTCCTACCAAAGAGTAAGTGTCTTTTAATTTAATGGCTGCAATCACCATCTGCAGTGATTTTGGAGCCCAGAAAAATAAAGTCTGACACTGTTTCCACTGTTTCTCCATCTATCTGCCATGAAGTAATGGGACCAGATGCCATGATCTTAGTTTTCTGAATGTTAAGCTTTAAGCCAACTTTTTCACTCTCCTCTTTCACTTTCATCAAGAAGCTCTTTAGTTCTCTTCACTTTCTCCATAAGAGTGCGGTCAGCTGCATATCTGAGGTTATTGATATTTCTCCTGGCAATCTTGATTCCAGCTCGTGCTTCCTCCAGCCCAGTGTTTCTTATGATGTACCCTGCATATAAGTTAAATAAGCAGGGTGACAATATACAGCCTTGACATACTCCTTTCAGTCTTGGGAAATTATAACTTTCTACTAATTTGTCCATTTCTTCCATGTTGTACATTTTATTGGCATATGGTTGCTCGGAGTATTCCTTAATGATCCTTTGTATGTCTGTGGTGTCTTTTGTAACTTATCTTTTTTCATTCCTAATTTCATTGGCTTGAGTCCTCTCCCTTTTTTTCTTGATGAATCTGGCTGAAAGTTTATCAGTTTTGTTTATCTTTTCAAATAATCAGCTTTTAATTTCATTGATCTTTGCAATTGTTTTCTTTATCTCTATTTCATTTATGTCTCCTCTGCTCTTTATGATTTCCTCCATCTACTAACTTTAGGTTTTGTTTATCATTTTTTGCTAGTTGTATTAGGTACAATGTTAGGTTGTTTATTTGAATTTTTTGTTTGTTTGTTTTTTGAGGCAAGATTGTATTGCTATAAACTTCCCTCTTAGAATTGCTTTTCCTGCATTCCATAGATTTTGGATCATTGTGCTTTTTCCTCATTGGTCTCTGCATTTTTTTACTCCCACTTTGATTTCTTCAGTGATCTGTTGGTTGTTTAGTAGCATACTGTTTGTATTTTTTATTTTTTGTAGTTTATTTCTAATCTCATAGCACTGTGATAGGGAAATACACTTGATATGAGTTTGATTTTCTTAAGTTTTCAAAGGCTTATCTTGTGGCCTAGCATGTGATCAATCCTGGAGAATGTTCTCTGTGCTCTTGAAAAGAATGTGAGGTCTACTGCTCTTGGATGGAATGTTCTATAAATATTAATCAGTTCCATCTGATCTACTTTGCCATTTAAAGCCTTTGCTTTCTCCTTTGTTTTCTGTCATCCTCTGTCTATTGATGAAAGTTGGGTGTTAGATTCCCCCACAGTGATTGTGTTACTGTTCATTTCTCCCTTTGTGGTTGTCAGTATTCACCTTACACATTGAGTTGCTTCCATGACAGGTGTATATATGTTTATGATTGCTGTATCTTCTTCTTGGATTGACAGTTGATAATTATGTTGTGCCCTTCTTTGTCTTGTATAACGGTTTTTGTTTTAAAGTCTATTTTGTCTGATATGAGTATTGGTACTCCAGCTTTCTTTTGATTTCCATTTACATGGAGTACATTTTCCTATCCTTTTACTTTCAGACCGTAAATGACCATAGATCTGAAGTTGGTGTCTTGCAGAGAGCATGTTTATGGGTCTTATGTTTCCTCCACCCAACCAGTCTACATCTCTTGATTGATGCATTTGATCCATACCCATTTAAGATAATTATTGATATATATGATTCTAATATCATTTTTTTTATTGCTTTGGGTTTGTTTTTGTAGGTATTTTTCTTCTCTTTTTTTCTGCCTGGAGAAGTTACTTTAGCATTTGTTGTAATGCTGATTTGGTGGTGCTGAACTCTCTTAAATTTTGTTTGTGTGTAAAACTTTTGATTTCTTCATTATATTTGAATGAGAACCTCACTGGGTAGAGTATTCTTGGTTAGAAGTCCTTCCCTTTCATTACTAAATATGTTGTGCCATTCCCTTCTGGCTTGCAGAGTTTCCACTGAGAAATCATGTTAACCTTATGGAGGCTCCTTTGTATGCTATGTGTCATTTTCCCTTTGTTTAATATTTTATTTGTCTTTAATTTTTCAACTTGATTGCTATGTGTCTCAGTATATTCCTCCTTGAGTTTATCCTGCCTGGGACTCTGTACTTCCTGGACTTTGTTGACTGTTTCTTTTCCCATGTTTGGGAAATTTTCAGCTATTATCTCGTCAAATATTTTCTTAAGTCTTCTCTCTCGCCTCCTTCTGGACCCTTATAATGCAAATATTGGTGCATTTAGTGTTGCCGCAGAGGTCTGTTAGGCTGTCTTCATTTCTTTTTATCCTTTTTTTTTTTTTTTCTGTTTCATGGTAGTGGTTTCCATCATTCTGTCTTCTCGGTTACTTATCCATTTTCTGCTTCAGTTATTTTGCTATTGATTCTTTCTAGTGTATTTTTCAATTCAGTTATTGTATTGTTCTCCCTGTTTGTTTGTTCTTTAAGTCTTCTAGGTCTTTATTAAACATTTCTTGCGTCTTCTCAATCTTTGCCTCTGTTCTCTTTCCAAGATCCTAAGTCACCTTCACTATCATTATTATTATTATTTTTGTTTTCTCTTGAACGTTGCCTATCTATACTTCATGTCCTTGTTTTTCCTTGGTCTTACCATGTTCCTTTTTCTGGATCATAATCTTTCACCTTTTCATATTGTTTAGCTTTCTGCAATTGTGGTTTTAGTTTCGGAGGCTGCATGATTGTTCTTGCTTCTGCTTTCTACCCTATGGTGGATGAGGCTATATAAAAGGTTTGTGAAAGCTTCCTGATGGGAGGGACTAGTGGTGGGTAGAACTGGGTCTTGCTCTAGTGGGCAAGGCCATGTTCAGTAAATCTTTAATCCACTAGCTTGCTGGTGGGTAGTGTTGTGCTCCCTCCCTGTTAATTTTTTTACCTTAGGCAACCTAGTCCTAGAGTCTATAGGCTCTATGATAGGACTAACGGTGACCTCTAGGAGGTTTCACACCAAGAGACAACTCCCAGTACTGCTGTTCCCAGTGCCGTTGTCCCTGCAGCGAGTCACAGCTGCCCCACAGTCTCTGCAGGAGACTCCAACACTATCAGGCAGGGTTTGATGTGGTGTCCTGTGGGGTCATTGCTCCTTTCTCCTAGGTCCTGAGGCATGCAAGATTTTGTGTGTGTCCTCTAAAAGAGTGGAGGTTCTGTTCACCCAAGTCTTGTGGAAGTCCTACAGTCAAATCCTGCTGGCCTTCAAAGTCAGATCCCCTGGGGATACCTGATCTCTCTCTCTCTCTCTCTCTCTCTCTCTCTCTCACTCTTTGCTGGATTCCCAGGCTGAAAAGCCTGACATGGAGCTCAGAACTTTCACAAGAGTGGGAGCACTTCTGTGCTATAATTGTTCTCCATTTTGTTGGCTGCCCACCCATTGGGTATGAGATTTGATTTTATCGTGATTGCACCCCTCTTCCCATCTTGTTGTGACTTCTCCTTTGTCTCTGGACGTGGAGTATCTTTTTTGGTGGGTTCAAACATCTATGGTACTTCAACTATTAGTTGTGATTTCAATGCTTTCACAGGAGGAGGTGAGTGCACATACTTTCTCTCTACCATCTTGAACCAATCTTCTTTGGCAATGCTTTTCAATGACTTCTTTATAATGCTCTAGACTTCCTTTTATTTCTACATACGCAAACACACACACATGAGTATAATCAAAATGTTAACTTCCTTGAAAAATTAATTTGAGTGCACATTTAAAAATAGACTCAAAAGTAAACTCAAGCACTCTACAATATTGCATAACAATATACAAGATTACAAGAAAAGTTAAAGTAAATTAAAAGAATAAATAATGGAAAGAAACAAAGAATCACTCCTGTTTTCAGGAATACACCTAAGTGATCGTAGAGGCTTTTAATTCTTTGATATTTTCCAGTATTAACTAAAAGAAAAAGGAGAAAAGAGGGAAAAGAAAGATGCCAATTTTGAAAAGTAAATATACTTTTTGAATCCTCCATGACATCCACCAGGGTGCTTGGCATATGACAGGCCTCAGTAAATATATATTAATGGGTTGATATCAACACCGATTAAGGAGTCATATATGCGATACACAGAGAAATATGCAGTTCCATCACAATAGCATCATAATAAGAAGAACCTCTGAGAATTAGAAATGATTAAAATAAGAACAGGAGCAGCACTCTGGGGACACTGTGTACCCCTGTGAAAGGCCGCAGCTCTTCCTTGACCCTGAGGCCGCTAGGCATTTTGACAGGCTTTGCAATTGTGTCCGCAAGTGCTTTGCTGTGAATGCAAGCCTCTGCCTGCTGTCAGAGCCCACTCAGTGATTCAGAGACCCATGGGGAATACAGCCAGGCCAGTTTGGGTTCATTCAGTTTCCACTGCTTTAGATAGCCATAAAACTCAAATAGAATCGAAGGAAGTGAGCTAGTTTGTAAACAGGAAGCCAGCATTACCATTTATCCTGTTTCCCCAACAATACTCTTGAGAGTCCCTTGGACTGCAAGGAGATCCAACAAGCCCATCCTAAAGGAGATCAGTACTGGGTGTTCATCGGAAAGACTGATGTTGAAGCCGAAACTCCAATACTTTGGCCACCTGATGTGAAGAGCTGACTCCTTGGAAAAGACCCTGATGCTGGGAAAGATTGGGGGCAGGAGGAGAAGGGGAGGACAGAGGATGAGATGGTTGGATGGCATAACTGACTTGAAGGACATGGGTTTGGGTGGACTCCGGGAGTTGGTGATGAACAGAGAGGCCTGGCATGCTGTGGTTCATGGGGTCGCATGAGCTGAACTGAACTGAAGGAACAGATATAGTGATCACTTTGCATTGAAACAAAATGTTCCCCTAACAGCTCCATTCCTCCTCTTCAAAGGTCTGTCTGGAGTCTGGCTGGGAAGGTGCAACTTGGCTAGAGCAGTTTTTGCTTTCTCTTTCCCTTGCCATCCTCTCATTTAAGGGACTGAGAAATATTAACTTAAAAGCTCAGGCAAAATCTTGCTCCTCTTTCAGTCCTGCTCACTAAAGCTGCAATAAGATATTCTACAATTCAATTCTGTATCACATAATTCAACGTTGCTAAAAGACTAGATTGTAAATGTTCTTGCCAGAAAAAAAAAATATGACATGATACAGATGTTGGGGGCTTCCCAGATGACTCAGTTGTAAAGAATATGCCTGCCAATGCAGGAGACAAAAGAGACATGGATTTGATCCTTGAGTCGAGAAGATCCCTGAACCAGGAAATTGCTGCCCACTCCAGCAATCTTACCTGTAAAATCCCCTGGACAGAGGAGCCTTGCAGGTTACAATATATGGGATCACAAAGAGTCAGACATGACTGAGTGACTGAGCATGATAGAGATGTCAGCGGGCATTACGATGGTGAACACATTACAATATGTAAATGTATCAAAGCAACACCTTAAACTTACATTGCACACCTTAAACCTTACATCATCTTGTGTGTCAAATATATCTCAATAAAATACACAAACAACCCCCAAAAATGGTTTGCCAGAATTGCAGTTACATGAAGTCAGTTCAAAGAGCTTCAGACACCTCTCAGTTCATTAAACTATGGTGGGTTCCTGGTTAAGTCCTTTTCTGTAGCTGCCAAGTCCACTGGCATGGCTTTTGCCCAGATGACTGATTCGCTCTCCATTTCTCTGCTGGGACTGTTCTTTGTGCTCTGATTACTGACTATTAGCTTCGTTTGTCCTTCCCAACCTCTCCTCTCCACAGCTCCACCCCTGCCAGTACTTGTTCAAATACACTTATAGGGGAAAAGAATATTGAAGACATTTCCACTTAGACACCTTCATATGAGGAAGAAGGAATGTTAGAAAATGTATTTAACTAACAATTGTTTAGCACCTGCTGAAACTGTAAAAAATGTTTGATAGGTAAAAAAGTAATAGAAATTCTGTTTGTAAAAGAACAATTCTCCCTTTGCATATAAACATAATTAAATTAACATGTAAAGAAAGTGGTTAAGGGGAAAAAAATATGAGCGGGTAAAGCACTGTGTCACAGTGATCCTCATCAGAAAAACTCAAAACAACATTTTGCAATTCTAGAAGCTTGCACTTCTAGAAGTTGAGTCTACTGGAATAAAAACATAATGATATAAGAATATTTATCACAGCAGAATTTGTCACAGCAAACCACTGAAAATGACCTTGGTACCCATCAATAGAAAGTTGTTGAATAAAATACATATCCATCCATACCATGGAATATTACATAGATATTTACAAAGCCTGGAAAGCTATTCAAGATATGATCTTAAAAAAAAAAACAAAAAACAAAGCAGTTGAGTAATAGCAGCTGTAATGTAATTCTATTTTTTCCTCAAAAAAATGTGATTTTTGTATGTATTGCTGTTGGTGCATCTATGGTTTTGCTTGCACTGGATAAATTATAGAACAATTACCAAATTATTTACATTGGTTATGTCATGTATGTGGTCAGGAAGTTAACACATCTGAATTGTTGATGCTTTTTAAACTAGCATTGCATCTGTAACTTTAAAAATAAGACACCTAAAATTTTCAAGATACTTTAACTCATCTAGACTTTTGATATCCCAATAAATTATATGAGGAAGCTTAAGAATAAATAAAATTCATGATTTTGTGGTAGGAAATAGTTGTAAACCCATTTAACCACTTCAAACTCTTGGAAACAAGATATGTAATTTTGTTCTCTTTACAAAGATACTTGTTCGCTATATCTCTGTTACCACATTAGAAGATCTTAGCAGTCTTGATCCATTTTGAAGATTCACACAAATTTTAAATAAAGAAGTAGGATGTCTACTTCCCTTCTGATCACTGTCCTTAGCTAACTTTTAAATCAAGTGGTTTTTTTTTTTTTCTTCCCTAGGAGGATCTGCAAGCTCATTTTTAAGGTGGAAAGGGGGTTCAGTTCAGTCGCTCAGTTGTGTCCAACTCTTTGTGACCCCACGGACTGCAACGGCAGGCTTCCCTGTCCATCACCAGCTCCTGGAGCTTGCCCAAATTCATGTCCATCGAGTTGGCGATGCCATCCAACCATCTCATCCTCTGTCTTGAACACAGAAAATATAGGAATGTTCTTGCCTACTGGCCACCTGACATGTGCTAAATTCAAGCATGTTATCCTGACATGCAGAAAAATCAGGCTATTCTTCTACCCACTGATGATTTGTGAAATCTGAATCTTCTCTGTGTATCAAGTATTTCATTTCAAAATTTTTAACTGGGACAAAAACACAGAGACATTGAAAATGATAGACTGTTTTTAGGCATTAAAACAATTCTTCAAGATTTTCACTCTGTCATTTTCATGGTTGACCTGTCATTCTCATGAAATGGCAGGGCTGTTCATAGATTGACTGGCGCGGTTGGCATCTCACTGGAAGTAATGATTTAAACTAGCTTAATATAATACTGTGCTGTGCTTAGTCGTGTCTGACTCTGCAACTCCACAGAGAGTAGCCCTCCAGGCTCCTCTGTCCCTGGGGATTCTCCAGGCAAGAATATTGGAGTGGGTAGCCATACCCTGCTCCAGGGAATCTTCCCAACCCAGGTATCGAACACAGGTCTCCCAAATTGCAGGCAGATTCTTTACCAGCTGAGTTACCTGGGAAGCCCCAAGAGATATTTACTAAGATACTGGGATCTAGAGCTGTGGAGGTTGAAGAGTTTTAAAAATCTTAATTTCTATATATACAATTCAGTGCTGCTTCCAAGTAGGTTACACACACACACACACACACACACACACACACATGTACTTCATTGCGGTTAAATATTGTGATCTGGCAGCTTATTATCATTGTAGCATCATTCTCTAAAATTATATTCTGTTAAATACAAGCTCAGGGACCTACTTTGTGCTCCAGTATGTTAATTCTTCATCACAATATTGTGTACATAAAAAGTGTTCAATAAATATTTGTTGAATGGATAACAGAATTTAGCTATACAGTTCTATAAAACTTGTTATAACTTGGGCATGGCATTTTTCTATTCAACTCAATGCAAGTGCAATAGTAGTGAATGATAGAACCAAGTTCTGAAACTAGGTAAATGATTTTGATCCTAAAAAATCTGATGTATGTGTACAGTACACACACACACACCCCCCACCATATAAAACTTTGTACATAAAACAATCCTCTAGGAACAAAAAGTAAATTATACACAATTTAACATTTTCAGAAACATCCTTCTGTTTTTGTCCTCTCTTTTTTTCTCTCTTTTACCCACTCATTTTTTTTTCTTTTTTGTCACTGTAGATCTAATCATTAATAATCCTTTTCACCATTGCTAGAAACATCTCTTTTTGGCTCTTCTCTCTGGCCCTGATGTGAGGAGCTGCCTATTTTTATCAGAATCAGAGACCAGAGCACGGAATGATAAGTAAATTCAAGTTCTGCGAACACTTACTCATGTCTGTGATTCTGAATTCATAATGTCTTTCATCCTTAGCTGTAAAATTGAGAAAAAGTAGTTTCTATCTTTTTGAATCAGGGTGCATTGCTTACATGAATCTAGAACCTCTTTAAATTTTTTCAATTTGACACTTGCTTGCCTTCTCTAGCAGAATAGAACTTTTCTCCTTTTTTCAAGAAATTTGTCAAAGTCTCTGAAAATATACCTCCACTGAAAAATGATAATAAAAAACAGCCTGATCAGTTAATGATAAATGACTCAGAAACATACGGATTAAATTCCCCTTAAAAACACATGGATTTAAAAATTAAGCACAAAATTACTGAATAAAATATCTTTTTGCCAAATCCCAAATGTTTGAAAAATAGTTAAAGATGTTTGTTGAACCTGAAGTGGGCCCGAGTTACCCATCCATATTTAATTTGGGCGAGATTAATTCTTACCAGCTGAATGCTCTACTTAGTAGACTTGGTAAGAAAAAAAAAAAAAATAAAAGTAACTTTTTACTTAAAATTTTAATCTAAAATTTATTCAGCTTTATGGAGGTATAATTTACATGTCAGTTCAGTCCAGTTCAGTTACAGTCGTGTCCGACTCTTCGCGACCCCATGGATCACAGCACACCAGTCCTCCCTGTCCATCACCAACTTCCTGAGTTTACCCAAACTCATGTCCACTGAGTCAGTGATGCAATCCAACCATCTCGTCTTCTGTCGTCCCCTTCTCCTCCTGCCCTCAGGGTCTTTTCAAATGAGTCAGTTCTTTGCATGAGGTGGCCAGAGTATTGGAGTTTCAGCTTCAACATCAGTCCTTACAATGAACACTCAGGACTGATCTCCTTTAGGATGGACTGGTTGGACCCCTTGCAGTCCAAGGGACTCTCAAGAGTCTTCTCCAACACTGCAGTTCAAAAGCATCAATTCTTCAGCTCTCAGTTTTCTTTATAGTTCAACTCTCACATCCATACATGATGACTGGAAAAAACATAGCCTTGATTAGACGGACTTTCATTGACAAAGTAATGTCTCTGCTTTTAATATGCTCTCTAGGTTGGTCATAACTTTCCTTCCAAGGAGTGCCTTTTAATTTACATACAGTATTGTATAAATTTAAGTTATACAATGTGTTGATTTCACTCACTTATGTATTGAAAACTGATTGTCACAATAACATTTGTTAGCACCCACACACATCACAAAACTGCCATTTCATTTTTGTGTGTGTGTGAGAACATCTGTACTTTGTAGAATATAATCATTCAAATAAAAAACAAATTACTTTTGCTAACAACTTTCTAGACACATGTGATGTCGTCATTACAGCTTTTCCAGGCCATCCAAGTCATCAGTTCAGTTCAGTTGCTCAGTCCTGTCCACTCTTTGTGACCCCAAGGACTGCAGTGTGCCAGGCCTCCCTGTCCATCACCAACCCCCAGAGTTTACTCAAACTCATGTCCATTGAGTCGGTGATGCCATCCAACTATCTCATCCTCTATCATCCCCTTCTTCTCCTGCCTTCAATCTTTCCCAGCATCATGGTCTTTTCCAATGAGTCAGTTCTTCGCATCAGGTAGCCAAAGTACTAGAGTCTCAGCTTCAGCATCAGTCCTTCCAATGAATATTCAGGGCTGATTTCCTTTAGGATTGACTGATTTGATCTCCTTGCACTTTGCTATCCAAGTCATACCACAAACTATATTTTGATAAACTATTCATAAAACAGACTGTCTACTGTCTAATGCCTATGTCTTCCAATGATTTCAGTTTAGCTATTTTCTTTGGTAATATGGCCAACAAATATTGTGGGATGATGAGAATGGCTGTGCTGAAAGGAAGCATTTTACTAAAAGAAAAATTTCTTCCCAGGGTAATTTTGGCCTTTACTGATAATAAAGATTTCTATTTAGTTACTTCATCACTTGGCCTTGTAAGTATTGCTCCCATCAATCTTGATGAGAGATTTGTCCCATCCTAACAGATGGGTCCAAGACCAGGTAACCAATAAATAAGTGTGGTTATTGAAAATTTAAAATTGATAGTAAAGAACTGATGTATACAATATACTTTTATCCAAAGAAATACTGTTTCTAAGTACAGAAGTCTGATAAAGTCCAATGGATAGAGATGATAAAAAAAGAGAAATTGTTGGAGAGGGAAATAAAAGAGAGAGAGGTCTCTTAAACACCCTCTGTCAAAGCTCTGATTTGGGGCCAGTTTAGTTGCTGCTGCTGCTGCTGCTAAGTCTCTTCAGTTGCAGCAGCATACATTTTAATCAGAAGAAACTTGGCTTTCTAGGCTAGAGTAGATTCCTCATTTTCCAGCTTGCAGATATTTCAGTCAATAGAGTTAGTTTAAGAAAGTATATGATAATAAAGGCAGTTTGTTGGTTTTCTACTACTGCCATAGTAAATTATTTAAGCCAAATAGTGACTTAATACATGGTTATTATTTTACAGTTAGGCAGGTAAGAAGTTGGGCACCTGTTTTTTAGGCTCAAAATAAGGTGTCAGCATATCTCCATTTCTTTTGGAGGCTTTAAGGCACAAACCATTTCTTTGCTTTTTCTAGTTTTTAAGGTTACTCACGTTCTTTGGCTCATGGCCTTATTCGCCCGTCTTCAAAGCCGGCGGTGCTCCATTGTTTTGACGTTTTGCTTTATCTCTTCCTTTCTCCTCCCTCCCTCTTCCATTTATAAGGATTCTTGTGAATAATTGGACCCACCCAGGTAATCCAAGATAATCTTTCTATTACAAGGTTATAATAGAAATTCCATCTGTTCTCTTAATATCCTTTTACCATGCAACATAACATATTTATAGCTTCCAGGGGTTATTACACAGACATTTTAGGGCATAGAATGTGGGCATTGTTTTATCTATTGCACATTACAATCTTATTTCTAGATGGAAGTCCTAAGGGAGTGAGGGATGGGCTACTGCCTTTATGGCAAACTTTTTTTCTCTCCACGGAGTGGAATAATACAATAATAATCTGCCAACTGTAATACTTCTGCTCAATGATTTCCAAAACTATGCCTTATTTCCTGCTTAAGTCCGAATGTTGATTTACTATGATCAGGTCAATGCATGGATTAAAAGAATCAATGAATCCTAAATTACTGAGTTGTTACTGTGTGCTTAGAAGCGGACTTCTGACTAACATTTGTGCTGTATTTGGGGGATTTGAAAACCAAGACCCTGAACATTCAAAAGTGGATCTACATTATAACTGAGTTAAGGGCATTATCTCTAAATGGTTCTATGTTCCCTGAACATAAACTTAAAACTTTTTTGGCAATGAGACTAAAGAAAATAAACTTTTGAATAAAAATGGCATAAGCATTGGCCTTTATGTGAGAGTTATAAAAACTAAGCATTTCAGTAAATTCTAATCTCCTGAATTCAGAAATATAAACTTAGGAAGGAAAACAAAATATTTAATGAGGTTTTGGAGACACAAATAGAACTAAAAAAAGACATATGGCAGAATTTTCCCATTAAATGCACAACTAGAATGATAAAATTTTCAATTAATTTTCAGAAGTTAACCAAAACATGTATGTGTTTCATTTTCTCATATTTATTAATATAATCTAATTTTCTTTCTTTCATCTTATTTTTTGTACTCTTCCCTATATTAAGAAGTGCTTTTTGTCCAAAGAAGACCTTCAGTTCAGTTCAGTTCAGTCGCTCAGTCGTGTCCGACTCTTTGATACCCCATGAATCGCATCACCTCCCTGTCCATCACCAACTCGTGGAGTTCACCCAGACTCACGTCCATCGAGTCAGTGATGCCATCCAGCCATCTCATCCTCTGTCGTCCCCTTCTCCTCCTGCCCCCAATCCCTCCAAGCATCAGAGTCTTTTACAATGAGTCAACTCTTTGCATGAGGTGGCCAAAGTACTGGAGTTTCAGCTTTAGCATCATTCCTTCCAAAGAAATCCCAGGGCTGATCTCCTTCAGAATAGACTGGTTGGATCTCCTTGCAGTCCAAGGGACTCTCAAGAGTCTTCTCCAACACCACAGTTCAAAAGCATCACTTCTTCAGCGCTCAGCCTTTTTCACAGTCCAACTCTCACATCCATACATGACCACAGGAAAAATCATAGCCTTGACTAGATGAACTTTTGTTGGCAAAGTAATGTCTCTGCTTTTGAATAGGCTATCTAGTTTGGTTATAACTTCCCTTCCAAGGAGTAAGCGTCATCTAATTTCATGGCTGCAGTCACCATCTGCAGTGATTCTGGAGCCCAGAAAAATAAAATGTGACACTGTTTCCACTGTTTCCCCATCTATTTCCCATGAAGTGATGGGACCGGATGCCATGATCTTCGTTTTCTGAATGTTGAGCTTTAAGCCAACTTTTTCACTCTCCACTTTCACTTTCATCAAGAGGCTTTTTAGTTCCTCTTCAAGGCCAATAAACACATGAAAAAATGGTCTACATTATAAGAGAAATGCAAATCAAAACTACAATGAGGTATCACCTTATATCAATTAGAATGACCTCCATCAAAAAAATCTATAAACAATAAATGCTGCAGAGCATGTGGAGAGAAAGGAACCGTCTTGCAGTGTTGGTGGGAATGTAAATTAATAGAGCCACTATGGAGAATGGTATGGAGATTCCTTAAAAAAAAAAAAAAAAAAACTAGGAACAAAAATACCATGTGAACTATCTGACTACTGGGCATATACCCAAACCACAATTCAAAAGGACACATGTACTCAAATGTTTACTGCAACAATATGTACAATAGCCAGGATATGGAAGCAGCTCAGATGTCCATCAGCAGGTGAATGGATAAAGAAGATGTGGTGCACATATGCAATGGAATATTACTCAGCCATAAAAGAGAATGAGTCAGCTGTAGTGAGGTGGGTGGACCTAGAGCTTGTTATACCAAGTGAAGTCAGTCAGAAAGAGAAAAACAAATATTGTATATTAATGCATATATATGGAATCTAGAAAAATAGTACTGATGAACCTATTTGCCAGGAAGGAATGGAGACACAGATGTACCGAACCGACTTGTGGACACAGAGGGGCACGGAGAAGGTAGGACAAATTGAAAAAGTAGTTTTGACATGTTTACACTATGTGTGTAAAAGAGATAGGTAGTGGGAAGCTGCTGTATAACGCAGGGAGCCCAGCCTGGCACTCTGATGACCTACAGTGGGGGATGGGAGGTGAAGGGAGGCCCAGAAAGAAGGGACACATGTGTAATTATGGCTGATTCACATTGCTGTAGGACAGACAGAAACCAATACAACATTGTAAAGCAAATACACTACAATTAAAAAATAAAATTAAATAAAAAGTGCTAAACAATGAGTACCAGCTCATTAGTCACTTATTCTTCCTTTACTGGAAGAAAAAGTAATATATAAAAATTAAAGGTATTTATAGCTTATGAAGGATGGCATGTATAATACACAAAAATTAAAGGGGAATTAATAAATGAATATTTGTAAGAAAACACTAGCTTTGAGTAGATATTTACCTCAATGCTCACTAAACCATATTTCAAAAGTCCTAAAAAAGAATGCCAAACTAAAATCAATACCTACCTATCCAAAGATTTTTAAAAATCCTGTTTGGCCATAGATGGTAACACATTGTGATTTCCAGTTTTCTCTAAGTCCTGAGAGGGAACGTCTAGTTGGTCAGAGGGAGACAGGGTATTAATGTAAGCTTTCATAGCAGGAAGAACAGACACTAAGTATGGTCCAGTATCTCAATTATTTTAGGACTCTCCTCAAGCTATAAAGGATTTATATGCTAGGCAGTCAAAATGTCACTGAATTATGAGGGTAGATTACACTGAAGCAGCTATTTATTATTATTAGTTGTAGGAATGTCTATTAGTTTATTTAGAACAAATGTCCAGCTGCTATTTTAAGCCCATTATTTATACATTATTTAATTTTTTTTCTTAAAAGTACAAGGATATAGGTGTCATGATGTGAACTCCACAGTTGAGGTTTAAAGAAATGAGGAGCTAGCCTGCCGAGGCTCTTACAATTGATTACAAACAACATACCCTTCTGCTAGCCTCTAACTCTAACCCTAACTACATTAAAACCAATAAGATGTCTTCCTTTTAAAATACTAAACACATAAAATCCTTTTGATAGGCTTCAACAAAGCCCAAGGGAGTGTTGCATCTCCCCCTGTTCTGTTATAAAAATAGAAACCCTTCACACACTGAGTGCTGTTCAACTGATTCATTCCCCCAGCCCACCTCCCTCACATGATGTAGAATCCTACCAAAATCCTGATTTCAGCACTGAACACCAACTTTACAATTATCACTAGGAAAGTGACAAAGATGGCATTTAGATCCCTTAATATGCAAAAGAGAAGATGGGGTAAAAACTGAATACTGAAGTGCATAACAAAGAAAATGAACTTAAACCACTACCTTCTCCTTTGATCTACCAAAGGGCGGTAATTAGTTTCAAAAATCGCTGGGCTTAGTTTCTAAAATATTGTGAGCTTTTGGTCCCCTCTCTACTATTTTAAATCCAATAAAGGTGTTAGTCACTCAGTTGTGTTCGACTCTTTGCAACCCCGTGGACTATAATTCGCCAGGCTCCTCATGGAATTCTCCAGGCAAGAATACTGGAGTGTGTTGCCATTTCCTTCTCCAGGGGATATTCCTGACCCAGGAATTGAACTTGGGTCTCCTGCACTGTAGGCAGATTCTTTACTGTCTGAGCCATGAAGAGAGCCCTTAAATCCAATAGTATTCTAAAATTATTAAGGATCAATTTCACCTGAGGCATGGCCTGAAACTTTACCCTCAGAGATTATTTTTCCTAATTTGATTTGTTCCTGAGTGCACATACAGGAAAACATAAGGAAGAAATTAACCCTGACAAATTTGAGAAATCAGAATTTTTTGTTCAGTCACTCAGTCACATTCAACTCTCTGCAACCCCATGGACTGCAGCACCCCAGGCTTCCCTGTCCTTCACGATCTCCTGGAACTTGCTCAAATTCATGTCCATTGAGTTTGTGATGCCATCCAACTATCTCGTCTTCTGTCATCCCCTTCTCCTCCAGCCTTCTCTCTTTCCCAGCATCAGGGTATTTTTCCAATGAGCTGGCTCTTGCATCAGAGTATTGGAGCTTCAGCTTCAGCATCATTCCTTCCAATTAATTTTCAGGACTGATTTCCTTTAGGATAGACTGGTTTGATCTCCTTTCAGTCCAAGGGACTCTCAAGAGTCTCCTCCAACACCACAGTTCAAAAGCATCAGTTCTTTTGTGCTCAGCCTTCTTCATGTTCCAACACGCACATCTGAACATGACTACTGGGAAAACCATAAGTTAGACTATATGGACCTTTGTTGGCAAAGTAATGTCTCTGTTTTTAATGCACTGCCTAGATTTGTCATAGCTTTTCTTCCAAAGAGTAAGCATCTTTTAATTTCATAGCTGCAGCCATTGTCCACAGTGATTTTTGAGCCCAAGAAGATAGAGTCTGTCACTATTTAATTGTTTCCCCATCTATTTGCCATGAAGTGATGTGACTGGATTCCATGACTTTAGTTTTTTGAACTTTGAGTTTTAAGCCAGCTTTAACACTCTCCTCTTTCATCTTCATCAAGAGGCTCTTTAGTTCCCCTGCCATGAGTGTGGTGTCATCTGCATATCTGATATTTCTGAGGTTACTGATATTTCTTCCAGCAATCTTGATTCCAATTTGTGCTTCATCCAGCTTGGCATTTCACACGATGTGCTCTGCATATAAGTTAAATAAGCAGGGTAACAATATACAACCTTGATGTACTCCTTTCCCAATTTGGAACCAGTCCATTGTTCCATGTCCGGTTCTGACTGTTGCTTCTTGACCTGTTTAGATGTTTCTCAGGAGGCATTTGAAATATTCTGGTATCCCCATCTTTTTAAGAATTTTCCATATCTTGTTGACTCTACAGAGTCAAATGCTTTAGCACAGTCAATGAAGCAATCCAGCAATTTTCTGGAATTTTCTTGCTTTTTCCATGATCCAATGGATGTTGGCAATTTGATCTCTGATTCCTCTGCCTTTTCTAAATCCAGCTGGTATATCTGGAAGTTCTTGGTTCACTTACTATTGAAGCCTAGCTTGGAGGATTTTGAGCATCACCTTACTAGCATGGGAAATGAGTTCAATTGTGTGGTAGTTTGAATATTCTTTGACATTGCCTTTCTTTGGGATTTGGCTTCCCTCGTGGCTCAGCTGGTAGAGAATCCACCTGCAATGCGGGAGACCTGGGTTGGATCCCTGGGTTGGGAAGATCCCCTGGAGAAGGGAAAGGCTACCTACTCCAGTGTTCTGGCCTGGAGAATTCCATGGGGCTATATAGTCCATGAGGCCGCAAAGAGTCGGGCACAACTGAGCAACTTTCACTTCTTTGGGATTTGAATGAAAACTGAACTTTTCCAGTCCTGTGGCCACTATTGAGTTTTCCAGATTTGCTGGCATATTGGTGTGCAGCACTTTGACAGCATCATCTTTTAGAATTTGAAGTAGTTCAGTTGGAATTCCTTCACCTCCACTATCTTTGTTCATAGTGATGCTTCCCAAGGCCCACCTGGCTTTGCAGTCCAGAATGTCTGGCTCTAGGTAAGTGACCACACCATTGTGGTTATTCAGGTCACTAAGAATTTTTTTGATAGTTCTTCTGTGTATTCTTGCCACCTCTTCTTAATATCTTCTGCTTCTGTTAGGCCCATATCATTTCTGTCCTTTATTGAGCCCATCTTTGCGTGAAATGTTCCCTTGGTATCTCTGATTTTCTTGAAGAGACCTCTAGTCTTTCCCACTCTATTGTTTTTCTCTATTTCTTTGCATTGATCGCTGAGTAAGGCTTTCTAATCTCTCTTTGCTATTCCTTGGAACTCTGCATTGAAATGGGTATGTTTTTCCTTTTCTCCGTTGCCTTTCACTTCTCTTCTTTTCTCAGCTATTTGTAAGGCCTCCTTAGGCAGCCATTTTTCCTTTTTTCATTTCTTTTTCTTGGGGATGGTTTTGATCACCGCCTCTTGTACAATGTTACAAACCTCTGTCCATAGTTCTTCAGGCACTCTGTCTATCATATCTAATCCCTTGAATCTATTTGTCACTCCCACTATATAATCATAAAGGATTTGATTTAGGTCATACGTGAATAGCCTAGTGGTTTTCCCTACTTTCTTCAATTTAAATCTGAATTTTGCAACAAGGAGTTCTTGATCCGAACCTTAGTCAGCTCCTGGTCTTGTTTTTCCTGACTGTATGGAACTTCTCCATCTTTGACAGCAAAGAATATAATCAATCTGAATACAATCAGTCAGATATAAAGCATCATTATTTTTTCAGCAAGGCTTTATTGGGGCTCCTGCTGCAGCAAAGGGGAGTGAGAACGAATAACAGGCTCCTTTCTGCTTGCTCCCCAAGGCATGGGTGAGCTTGTTCCTTACATGGAGTGGGTGAGGGTAGGGGCATGTCCAAAAGTCGGGCCGGAAGGATAGCTCAGGTTCTTTGTCCACTCCTCTCATCATGCTGACCTCAGGGGCATGCTCCGTACCCTACTTTGGCTTCCCACACCCATTCCTGGCTCTTTAGAAGTGGCATTAGGGGTTTTTTGGTCTTTTTGTTTCTTTTGTTCATACTTTGCCCCAACTGCACACACACCCAGTTACTTTTAGTCCTGTACAGTTTCTTTGTATTTTGTTGTTTGGAGAGAGGTCTGTTCAGGTGCAAGCATAAAAGCTTGGCAGTAAATGGTCCCAGGTTTTAGCCTGTCTCATTCTGAGAGACTTTGCATCCTTATTCTTAAGGGATAAGGGCGCCAAGTTCTCTTCTTCTGAAACTTATTTCTGCTGGACAGGGTGTGCAGACCCTAGCCTACCCTAGACGTATAGAAGTCCCCCACTTATTGTCCCAAGGACCTGTAGGGACCTGGGCCTCTCTCCTCTGGAATGGACACTGGTCCAAGAAGGAGATCTGGGACCAACAGGTCCAGAACTTCCATTCCAAAGGTAGAGAAACATGTTAAAATTTAACCCCGAGATTCACAAAAATATAGACTGGCTTTTTGGCAAAGGTGACAGCCTCTCCCCTGTCTGGTCAACAGCTAAGAAAACCCTCCAAAATTAACCTGGTTCCCTCCCTTTCTAGACTTTTTAATGATTTATTGTTGTTCTGCTTTTTAGCCCTTGTTTGTTTCATGTTTTAGTTAAATTTGTGTCTCTTAGGATCCAACAGTTTGAAGTAAGGCTCATTGGTGGCTCAGGAATTCAGCCCGTGTAAGGTATTATTTTTGTCATCAACTTTTTCCCCAATAATTTCACCAGGAAAGATTTTTCAGTGGAATTATATAATCTTTGCAATATTTTTGCTCTTCCTAATATCTATCTCACTACCTCACAACTGCAAATGCATTTTGGTGAGTGTTTATAGTATTACAGTTATAATCGTATAGACTTTTATTGTGTATAGTTTAAGAGTTTGGTCCAAATTCCCTAATAATCATATCATGCTTCTCTTTTACACTCTTTCTACATATTCTTTCATTTGATCTTCAAGGAGTCCCCTGGTATAGGCAGGACCTGCTGCTCCTCTAGTGCCCCAAGCTCTCCCTGAATGGCATTATTAGCAATCAGGATTCCAACAGCCCAGTGCCCTCCTTCCTTTTGTATGCTGCTTGCTGATGGCATCTTAATCTCTCTCTTTGGTCCAAAAACCTCCCCTGAGTTTCTGATGCATGCATCCAGTTTTTGGTTGACATCTCTGCCTGGATAGCCTCAGTTCAGTCAGTTCAGTTCAGTCGCTCAGTCGTGTCCGACTCTTTGCGACCCCATGAATCGCAGCATCCCAGGCCTCCCTGTCCATCACCATCTCCTGGAGTTCACTCAGACTCATGTCCATCGAGTCAGTGATGCTATCCAGCCATCTCATCCTCTGTTGTCCCCTTCTCCTCCTGCCCCCAATCCCTCCCAGCATCAGAGTCTTTTCCAATGAGTCAACTCTTCACATGAGGTGGCCAAAGTACTGTATAGCCTACACATACCTAAAGCTCAACACACCAGAACACCGGTCCCTTTCCTCATCACACCAGCTTTGCTGCTGTTCTTCTTGGATCAGCTTCCAGTGAGTCCTCAGCCTTGTATTCTTGACTCTTCTCTATTTTTGCAGATTTCACTTCCCAAGTATGTCTTGGCTATTCTCAAATCTCTTTCCTCCCAATTCATCAAGAAACTTCTAACAGCCTCCTTTAAAATCTTTCATAGAGTCACTCAAGTGAATTATTTCAAACCCAAATAAGACCATAGCATCTTCCACAAGATTCTCCATTGTCTGCAGAATTAAGTCCAAGTTCATGAGTAAGTGGTATAAGACCTCTTGTGAGCCACCTTCTACCCTCTTCGTATTTTGTTTCCCACTCAACTTATCGGGGGTGGAAGCTGGTCCGCATCGTTTTGTCTCAGCGCTCTGGCTACATTGCATCACTTGAGCCCTTTAAGAAAGCTCGATTTCCTTATGTTCCTTTTCCCCTTGAACTGCCTCAATCCTATTACAAAAAGATTCTCAGTCCTAGTTAACGTGTCTCCTCTTCCCAGAAACTTTCCCTAAGCCTCTTCCTGTATTCACATCCGCATACTATGAGTTCTTTTCTGTACCCACAAACTTGTATGTTCTTCATTACAAATGGGTACAGGGTCATGTTGAGCCTGAGCATTTCTTAAGGACAATACTTGTAAATACCTGGGATCCTCCCATTTCAGTGTCTGCATTTTTTTATACAGGAACACAGGTATTTAAACTGTGTGTGTGTGTGTGTGTGTGTGCATGTGTGGTTACACCATGACATCTCTAACACCAATTCTATCTACTTCAAAACCCAAATAAGTACTACCATTTTGGTAGGACAGAAAAATCACTAGTTTGAAATGTTACATTTTCATAGTTTGATACCATACACAATAAGTAGAATTTTAAATGAAAATTGATTGATCTGGTAAAATGTTCATATTCT
Source organism: Bison bison bison (assembly GCF_000754665.1). NCBI lineage: Eukaryota > Metazoa > Chordata > Mammalia > Artiodactyla > Bovidae > Bison > Bison bison. The sequence goes on from NW_011488621.1 coordinate 341,291, forward strand.
GCCCACTATTTTCACAGTTCTGGGCCCAAAATCATTGTAATAAAGTTTCTACTTTAGCATTCATCAAAACTGTGAAAGAAATGTTGCCATTCATAGATGTATTGGTGCAAAAGGGCCCAATGCTGCTTTCAAAGACTATTTTCTTATACAGAGACATTTTATAGTCTGGCAATCATCTTGTTAAACATTTCCTATAAAATTTTAAAAAATCTTTACCTGGGAGTCTATCACTGTGGCACTAATCACACCTCTACAATTAAGCTTATTTCAAGCCTTTCACTGTAATCCTTTTTCTTTAATCAGGGGTTTATTATTGGACTGCTAATGTGAAAGTTGAAATAAAAATCTCAGCCCAGGAATGAATTCTAATAGCAGTTATAGAAAACCCTGAGAAATTCTAATATTTTTCTGTGAGATTTATATTGGGAGCTAGGTGTAATTCTCTCCCTCCTCCCCACCCGCAGCCTTTTTGTCTGTAGAACGATTTGCCTTACTTAAGGGAGATGGAAGTTCTCCTCATGCCTTTAAGGGTATCCTTTATGTATTGCCTTTGGGTTTCCCTGGTATGAACACAAAAGCAAAATTTCTTTTTTCTATGAAGCTGAAGGGAGCAGATACAATGGTCTAAGCATGTTTTCTGTCTTTTCTATATCACTAAATAGAAGATAGTTTCGACTTAGGTAATTCTAGCATGCCAAATGAGTCACCCAGCTTTTATGTCTCCAAAGAGGTTTACTAATGGAGAGGAGTTTTAAGTTCAAGGACAACATGTATCTTAATAACAAATTAGTAAAATTCTGACTTTAAAATGAGTTAATTTGGTATAAAACTTTATAGTTTCACAGTGAATTCACACATATGATTGCATTAGCAACACAAAAATTCTATGAATAACCAAAGCCATTCTAAACTTCCTGACTACATCTTGAGTCCCCCTTCTCCCCACCCCCACCTCAGTTCAGTTCAGAGCTCAACCGTCTCTCACCTTGATACTGTCTCCTGTCCCATCCAGTCATTTTTCCCCATGACAGCTGCAGACATGTTTTTAAATGATGATGCATTTTAAAATTAGAACACTTACTGGCTTTCTTCATTTTTTTAAGATAAAAAAGAAAACCTTTGCATGGATGGCAGGTATTATTGTTTACCACCCTTATATCAGTCCCCATGTCAGTTCTCCCTAACCTATCTCTTCCAGAAAGCTGAAAGAGCTAAATATTCCTTAGCCTTCCATGTGCTTACAGTTAGCAGCTAGCATGTGACAGTTTTCTGACCAGTGACATATAACTGGAAATCTGATGAGGACTGAGAAGAGTTGCTTTTGCTTTTTGAGACAGATGTAACTGGTGTTGCTACCTTTCCTTCATGTCTTCCTGTTTTGAATATGGTTGTCATAACCGGTACTTCAGCAGCCATCTTATGACCATGAGACATCACATGTGAGGATGAAGGACAATACACTAATTATGGATGGAGGAAGAACAACTATTCTGGGACTTCAGTGATATCAGTGGAAGGCTAAACTGATGCTAACAATTGCCTACCCTTAAAATTTTTGTTACTGAACCCACATGTTTTGACTACCTGTAGGATCTGCTGTTACTTGAAACTGAGTACCCCTAATAGAAATACATGGCTTACAAAGCACTCCATAACTCTCCCACCTTTCAGAGATACTGGTTTTCTCTGAGTTCCTAAAACGTTCCTCTCTGCCTTGGTAATTTTCCTATCACATGATCAAATTGACCACACTGTAGATTTCATCCAATTAACTCCTACTCAGTCTTCATATCTCAATGAAAATGTGCCTTTCTCCAAGAGACTTTCTCTGATCCCTAAGTTAGGTCATCTCCAGTTATATATTCATATAGCTTTCAGTGATCGTCTTTCTTGGCACATATTATGTATTGTGAGTGCATATATATTCATATGAGTATTTAATAATGTTATGTTTTCCGTGAGATTACAAGATTTATTAGAGTAGAAACTGTGTTGCTCACTACTGTCTGTTCTATTGTTAGCAAATGCATGCTACTGAACATTCAATCACTTCAAGGAAGGAAAGAATAAGGGAAGGAAGGAAGATAGCAATGTTGGGAGGGAGGAAAGAAAAGGAAAAAAGCTAATGAGAATTGAAACCTCAAATTTGAACTTAAACTTTCGACTTTCCTTTGACTCTGTAGCTTTCTATTTCATATGTAAAAGAGAAGAAGCCGAGAGCGAGTGGTCTGTGTTTTTTGAAACCCAATATAAAAGCATCGTACTGCACTTATTGCAAACAAAAGTGTTGAGAAACTTATTTATTTAGCTATTTATTTTTGAAGTTCAGCCTGAAGTTTTAAAAATTGTACTGCAGTATAATAGACAAAATTATATTAGTTTCAGGTGTATAACACAATGATTTGACATTTGTATACATTGCCAAAATAATCAGCACCATCAGTCTAGTTACCATCTGTCACCGCACAGAGTTACAATTTTCTGTGTGTGTGTGATGAAAACTTTTAAGATTCACCCTCTTAGCAGCTTTCAACTATGTAGTTCAATGTTACTGACTATAGTCACCTTACTGTAAACTAATTATATCCTCATGGCTTATTTATTTTATATCTGGAAATTTGTACCTCTTGATTCCCTTCACACATTTCACTTATCCAACCCCTCTGAAAAACATTTAGTATTTCTTCATTATTTTGATTTCCTCTTAGCTAATTTAGTCTTCTTCGGAAAAAAAAAAAGTAGATCTGTGTTTTATTCTCAACACAGCATTTTTGAGAGCGAGGAATGGAAAGAGTGATCAGTCTTGACAATGGATTTCATAACTTGCTTAGGCTCAATAGACTCCCAGAAGTTTATGCATGGTCATAAGGGACCATGAAATTCTCTGTAATTTTATACCAAATTTTGTACACACATGTATTTTTGTGGATAGGGAATTAAGAGCTTTAATCAAATTTTCAATAAGGTTTCAATTCTAAAGTAGGTTAAGAAACATTGGGTTAAGTAACTAAATAAAGTGGTAGTATTAGATAGAAATTATTTCCTCTTAAGAAAAGATTAACTTATAGGTATTTACTAGATGTACATTTTGGAGAGGTATGAAAATGAAAGTCACTCAGTTGTGTCTGACTCTTTGCAACCCCGTGGACTACACCATCAGTGGAATTCTCCAGGCCAGAATACTGGAGTGGGTAGGGTAGCCTTTCCCTTCTCCAGGGGATCTTCCCAACCAAGGGATTGAACCCAGGTCTCCCGTATTGCAGGTGGATTCTTTACCAGCTGAACCACCAGGAAAGCCGAAGAATACAGGAGTGGGTAACCTATCCCTTCTCCAAAGGATCTTCCTGAGCCAGGAATCGAACCGGGGTGTCCTGCATTGCAGGCAGATTCTTTACCAACTGAGCTATCAGGGAAGCCCTTGGAGGGGTATACTCATAGGATAAATAAATCTATGTCATGATCAGCTGTGTTTTGTGTGGTTTCTAAAAATTTGACTAAATATTTGTTAACCTGCCTTTTGCAATAGGCTGAGAGTAACACTATATATGCCAGACACTGCTAAAGATATTAATTGTACTATCTCATTTAATTTTTCTAGAAAATCTACAGAACTACTATTATTATTCCCCTTTTCCAGATGAGGAAACTCTGTTTCTAAGATTTCTAATAACATATTCACTGTCAAAACTGAATGCAGGTGCATTGAGAAAGTAGAGAAAAATACATTTTCACATGTCAAGACTTGTGTAAATGAGAAAAAGTGATCATTTGAAAGCAATGTGTGATAATGGCCAAAGATATAGTAATAATAATAATGAGCATATTAGAATGTAAAAGAGATCCTTTGAGATTCTGTTTGATCATGATCACTGGTTAAAAGCTGAGTCAAAGAGAAAGAAAAGATTCTAATCAGCAGGAGTTATATGAGCAAGATCAGGAGGGAACAAGGTGAGTTTAAGGGGCTAAGAACTATGTCTGGGCTAAGAGATATATTCCCCTTGGGAACAATGGGAGACAAGACTGGGAAGGATGCTTGGGTGCAGTTCGCTGGTCTCAAGTGTTAAACTAAAATGCTTGAACTTTACCCTTAGATAATGAGAACCACTTGAGGAGCGTTTTGAACTGGGAGATGACGTCATGCAAACGGTTTTTAGTTAGATTAATCTGGCACCAGTGCCCTGACTGGAACAGAACAAGGTGGTCTAGCCAGGAAAGCATAGAAAATTGAGGGAAAGGGCGATGTGGATAGGGGCAGAAATGTGAAGAAGGGAAGAATCTAAAAAGGCATTCCCATGAAGTTACTACATTTAGTGTAAACTTGCCTATCTAAAAACAAACTCTCCACGTAGAGGAGAGGCCTCTGAGGAAGTCCTAAGTTTGTGAGGTTCCACTCCAAAGGAAGCTTCAGCTGTGTGTACCTCATTTTCAACCATTTCATTTCTATTTCTTTGTGTGCTCTGACTTAATATCTCTTTTCCCTTTTCATTTTTCATTCCTTCATTTTTATATATATATATACACACAGTGTTCTGGATATAGCACATAGCTAGCGCAGTGGCCCCAAGACAGAAATGAACTTGGCTTGTTCCAGGAACAAAAAAAAAGAGCCAGTTAGGCTTGAATGTGGTAAGCCACAGTAGGAGTGGAAGAAAGGTAGGTAGAAATGGATGAATGAAGGTTAAGTTACGGTGTTGCCATTGTTATGAATTAGGGTGCATATTTGGGAAAGGAGACAACTGGAAAGTTTTTAAGATGAATGTGAGATGAGAAATCATTTCCATTTTGAAAAGATAACTCTGCCTACTTACTGGACAATTAATCATAAGGGCAAAAAGAGAGGCAGGAAGATCTCGGAGTTTATTGCTGTTATCCAAGTAAGAGATTCTCTTGTGGTTCAGACAGTAAAGACTCTGCCTGCCATGAAGGAGGTGAGGTTCAGTCCCTGGGTTGGGAAGATCCCTGGAGAAGGGCATGGCCACCCACTCCAGTATTCTTGACTGGAGAATCCCTTGGATGGAGGAGCCTGGCAGGCTTCAGTCCACGGGATCGCTGAGAGTCTGACATGACTGTGTGACTAACACTTTCACTCTCGAGTAAGAGATTGTGATGGGGGACTTGGCTAGCAGTGGAACAGTGAGCAGTAAGACATATTGGGACCTGGGCTATGTTTTGAAGGCAGAGTTGGTAGCATTTACTGATGGACTAGATAACATCCTCTTGGTGTGGTAAGTTCATCTGTTCTGCTCCATCTGTTAGATTTTAGCCCAACTTGGCCCTCTTTGCATAGTAAACTGATGACTTAATAATACCACCACACCTTTGGCATATTTCCCCAGGTGGCCAGCTCCCCTGTATTAGACTCTGGGAAGCCTTGCCTGTGTGAGATGACTTCTCAGATAGCACTTGGAGACCAGAGGGCAATAGTGAGGCAAGGTAGCATGGGCGTTAGTGACATTAAGAGCTCCAAGATGTTATAATTTGGGGATCTTTAGAGTTAGATTTGGAGAATGAAGGTGTAACCTAGAATGAAGACTAAACTAGACAGTATATTAAAAAGCAGAGACATTACTTTGCCAAAAAAGGTCCCTCTAGTCAAGGCTATGGTTTTTCCAGCAGTCATGTATGGATGTGAGAGTTGGACTATAAAGAAAGCTGAGTGCCAAAGAATTGATGCTTTTGAACTGTGATGTTGGAGAAGACCCTTGAGAGTCTCTTGGACTGCAAGATCCAACCAGTCCATCCTAAAGGAAATCAATCCTAAATATTCATTGGAAGGACTGATGTTGAAGCTGAAACTCCAATACTTTGGCCACCTGATGCGAAGAACTAACTCATTTGAAAAGACCCTGATGCTGGGAAGGATTGAAGGCAGGAGGCGAACGGGAGGCCAGAAGATGAGATGGCTGGACAGCATCACTGACTCAATGCACATGAGTTTGAGTAAGCTCTGGGAGTTGGTGATGGACAGAGAGGCCTAGTGTGCTGCAGTCCATGAGGTCACAGAGTCAGACATGACTGAGCAACTGAACTGAACTGAACTCAACGAAGATGTAATTGACAGACCTGTAGACACTGAGAAAAGTGGCTAGTTTTGACAAAAAAAGTAAAAGATCAAGGCAGAAAATTTCCATGATAATACTCCACATGAGTTAGAGACATAGCAATGTGTGGAATACTTTATTCCTGGATTTACAAAAAAAGCATATTGTGGAGAATTAGCCTGGCTGCTAAAGTCACTGATAATGAAATCCACACAAGAATTTGAACTTTTTAAAACTAAATAACTTTCAAAATTTTATTTGTGCCAATTTAATTTGTTTCCTTCATGTTAGCTCCTTTTATCAATAAGAAGCTGTTTACAGAAGTATTCACCAGCAGGCTCTAAATAGGAACCTATGGAATAGTGAGCCCACTTACAAAAATACAGTGTTAATGTGACTTTCGAGGATCCCATCATAATAAATATCTAGAGAGTTCTATTGTTTTCTGAGGAATTTTGGGCAAATGTTTCCCGATTTGTTTAGAAATTTGTAAAGAATGAATGGTAGTGCATTCTCATGGGTTGATTGATTTTTTGTATTTCATTTTTGTTAGGAAAATAATTTTTTTTTAAATGTTCATTTTAAAATTCAAAATTACTTTCTTCATCTCATAAAGGAAGCATCAAGAAGTTGAGAAAATTTATCATAGTTGAAATTTACTTCATTTTCTTTACAGATGATTTTGAATCTGGTTTAAGAAATTCATGTGTCCTCTCTAAACATTTTATGGAAATGGTTCATTGAGTGTTGAGAAAAGTTTAGTCTCATTTTCTAGGCAGACTTTTTAACCTGACAATGCTAAATGGGGAAGAATTCTTCAGGATTATGTGTGTTTTGATAAAGATCCTGAAACAGCTGGTTATTTTCAGTCATTTCCTCATTGGGGAAAGACACTGCTGCTGTTTGGGTAAGGGAAATAGAATCTTGTTATCCATGCAAGATTAGGGGAAAAAAAAAAATTCAGGAGAAAGATTCCATTTTATTTTTTAAACACACACATTTTACTACTCTGTTCATAAAATATGTGTTTCAAAATGTGTGTTCATGTGACAAAAATAATGAACCCACCAGTCCTGGCAGATCCTGAAGATCAAGGGAAAATCACTTTAAGGCCTGTGAAGAGGTAGTTTGTAGCCTTCCAGTCTTTTTCATGACAGAGAAGCTGGGTATTTAAAAGGACTTGAACCCACCTTTTCTAAATAAATTGGGCCCTGGACTACTTGATGACTCTGATTCAAAACTCTCATCATTTCACGGGGAGGTTCCTGTGAATTCACTGTGCGGTTTGCTCTGAGGCCACGGGGATCCATCTATCAGGTCTCGTCTGACTGCACACAGGTAGACGGCTGATAGACCATTAGTCCGCAGTGCCTGTTTAGATTTGAGGAATTACTCTACAAGAACAAGGCAGGTTCTATTTTTGACATTTCAGCAATGAGACCACTTGTATATTACGGCCTGATTTGATTTACTGTACGAAAATAAGAGTTCTGTAATTTGTAAAAGACATTTATTACATGAGTCCAAAAATTAGGAAAAAAAAAAACATGCTTAGTGTCTCTGTCTATCCCATCTGGTTTTATTTTAATCTCCCTCTAGTCACATATGAAATTTTGCTTAGCTGTCTTCATTTTCTTAGTCAATCTTGATTAATGGCCTTCAAAGTAAAAATAATTGGCCTGCATCAGTGTTGTTTTATAACTCTTGTTCACGAAGAATGTGAAAGGCTGGAAAATGAGCCTAAACAGAAGGAATGCATTACGCTCGTCTTTGAGAAAGTGCAGTCCTTCACTTGTTTCACTGTGTATTTTTATAACAGGCGCCTCCTTGACCGTCCACGATATTGCAGATCCGTGGTGCCAAAAGCTTATGTATACTTCGTCAAACTGACCACGGCAGCTCGACATGTGAAGGCGGGACCCGGCCAGGCCTGCAGAACAGGCCTGAGAATTTCAAAAGTAAATTATCAGCAGAGCCGAGGCAATGAAACTCAGAAGTTAAAAATGGGCAGGGGGGCTAATTGTCTCTGAAGTTTAAATGGCTTTATTTATAAAAGGCTTCTCCAGCATTTGTATTTTTTTCCCCCTTTCTTGAAAAGCGTGTTCAACTTGAAAGGAATTGGGGGAAATGCAGGCGCCGGGGGACCATTGTGGATTTGGAATTGAGCTCTGTTTCCCTTCAAGGCCCCCATTTCTGGGGGAGCTCGTCAGTTCAAGGAGGTCAGAAACACATTTGAGTTCAAAAAAAAGAAAACAACACCCTGAGAAGATAATTTCTTTCTTAACGTAGACTTTTTTGTAAATGGATATATGATGTCTCCCCCCAAAAGCTAGTCATTTTATGATTGTACTGATTAGAAAATTAACATCAGGAATTTTCCAGCTTTTCTGTAATCTCAGTGCTAGGCTAAATTACTCAGTAATTTTTTTAGGAATTTCAGATGTTTTTATATTTGCTATATTAAAAACAATTAAAATCCCCTCTAACATTCATTTTGAATATACCTCCAGACACCAGTAGACCAATGGTCCCACACTAAGCGTGTTCAGCCAGTAGCCCTGGAGGGAACCATATTTTCTATTTTACACAACCCCAGGAGATGGGCTGCGACCTCACGGAGATAAACCAAAAGGTTGAAGGCATATGGGACAGTTCCCTGACGTGAAGAAAAATTCTTGCAGAGATTAGTGTAACCACAGTAGGGCCTTGAGTGAAGACCTATTGTGTCCCAAGTATTTTCATAAAAGGAAAATGAGTTCTTTTTCAGTTGGAAAGATGAGATCCTTCTGACATCAAGGTTGTGGCCATAGATAAAATTGGTTTGAGAATTCCAACCCAGCCCCTTCCCTGTTTCCCCGTATGTGTGATTCCTCTCAGGCTCACTCAGATTCCTCAGTCCCCATCCCTTTCATTTTGGGTCCCCTGAGCCTTCTATGTCATTGTCCTCAGAGCTCACAGCTCACTCAAGAGATGTGACTGGGATTTGGCTGGTGAATCCACCTCCCTTTTTCTACTCATCATAGCATCATCTTCAGAACAACGGGGCAATCACAGATAATTTCCCAGTCTAATCAACCACCCATCCACCCACCACAACACACACACACACACACTCTCTAGTCTGAATGCTATATATTTGCAGCAGTTTGGTTACTTATTTAGAAATGTTTCACAATAGTTCTGACATTTCTCTGTTGTTTTCTGAGGGTGAGTCATTGAACGAAGCATTTTATAGAGTACCTCTACCACCTGACTTATGCTAAAGTAAAAACAAATATTGAATATATTACTTCATTTAATCCTTATAAAAGAACTAAGAAATGCATATTTTTCTCCTTATTTTACAGGTGAGTGAACTTAACTTTGGTTAGGTAAACTATTCTTGTAACCATTTTAAGCCAGTTCAGTTCAAGTTCAGTCACTCAGTCATGTCTGACTCTTTGCAACCCCATGGACTGCAGCACACCAGGTTTCCCTGTCCATCACCAACTCCTGGAGTTTACCTAAACTCATGTCCATTGAGTCAGTGATGCCATCCAACCATCTCATCCTCTGTTGTCCCCTTCTCCTCCTGCCCTCAATCTTTCTCAGCATCAGGGTCTTTTCAAATGAGTCAGTTCTTCCTATCAGGTGGCCAAAGTATTGGAGTTTCAGCTTCAACATCAGTCCTTCCAATGAATATTCAGGACTGATTTCCTTTAGGATTGACTGATTGCATCTCCTTGCAGTCCAAGGGCCTTTCAAGAGTCTTCTTCAACATCATAGTTCAAAAGCATCAATTCTTCGGCACTCAGCTTTCTTTATAGTACAACCCTCACATCCATACACGACTGCTGGAAAAACCATAGCCTTGACTAAATGGACCTTTGTTGGCAGAGCAATGTCTCTGCTTTTTAATATGCTGTGTAGGTTGGTCATCACTTTCCTTCCAAGGAGAAGCGTCTTTTAATTTCATGGCTGCAGTCACCATCTGTAGTGATTTTGGAGCTCTTCTTTATTAACCTCTGAGCTTCCCTGGAGGCTCAGGCAGTAAAGCACCTGCCTGTAATGTGGGAGACCTGTGTTTGATTCCTGGGTCGGGAAGATCCCCTGGAGAAGGAAATGGCAAGCCACTCCAGTACTCTTGCCTGGAAAATTCCAGGGACTGAGGAGCCTGTTAGGCTACAGTCCATGGGGTTGCAAAGAGTAGGACATGACTGAGCAACTTCACTCGCTTTTATTAACCTCTACATCTGGGTTTCTAAGTGTGGCACTACTGACATTTGAGCCTGGATAACCCTTTGCTCTGGGTGCCTGTCCTGTGCACTGTCAGATGTTCAGCAGAATCTTCAACTGCTCCCTACTACATACCAATGTCACTCTCCCTGCCCCATTCCCTAAATGCGTATCAACCAAAAAGTTCTCCATACATCGCCAGATGCCCCCTGATTGAGAATACCACTGCTCTTCTTTTGCTGCATAGAGATTTTCTCAGCTTTTGATGTAATGTAATTGATCCGAGCAAAGGTCTATTGGGTCATCAAGGCTCGCTGGAGACTGATACAATCTTAATCATGATCTAGGAAGAGGCAGCAAAGTCTTCTCAGAGAGGTTCTGTGGAGAAGTCCAGAAATGTGAGTGATTAATACCCTCCCCAGGAGGCTTGTCAGAAGCTAGATAAGATTGCCGAAAATGAAACTAATGGTGATATGTTATGACATATTCAAGTTTATGAACCCAAGGAAGAGGTGAAACAACATTTGACTTAACTTTTGGATCTCGGATAGAGTGTAGATAAGACACTGTTCTCAACTGCTCCAAGTCTGAGGCATTAACCCTTAAGACTTCTAAGTCTTTTTTTATCAACCCAGAAGCTGCTGCTAAGTCACTTCAGTCGTGTCCGACTCTGTGCGACCCCATAGACGGCAGCCCACCAGGCTCCTCTGTCCCTGAGATTCTCCAGGCAAGAATACTGGAGTGGGTTGCTATCAGACACTAAACTAACAGTTTTGTCAACCTGTGAAACCCTGTTTTTGAGGATTATTTTTCACCTCAATCCACATGATTCTGAATCATGGAACATCTTTTCCATGATACTCTCAAAGGCACATATCCCAGCCTATTAACCAAAGCCCATAGTCACAGGGTAGAAAGAATATCACGCTTGCTACTGTGACATGTAAAATGGTACTGGACTTCTGGCTTGATTTGAATCTGCCACTTGACCTTGAGTTAAAAGCTGGGGAGAGTTCCAGGAAGAAAGTAGATCTTGGCAGTGGCCTGATGGATGACTAGTAATATGGACTGACTCGTATCCCCTCAAACTCATGTGGTGAAGCCATAACCCCTCAAGGCAACTGTATTTGGATACAGGGTTTTCACGAAGGTCCGAGGTTAAAAATGGTCCTAAGGTAGAGCCCTGATATGATAGGACTAGTGCTCTTCTAAGAAGGGAAGGAGACACCAGAGAGACTTCCATGACCACATGTGCACAGAGGGAAACCAGCAACAAGGTGCCCGTCTACAAGCCAGGAAGAGCGGCCTTGCCCAAAGCAGGCCCTGATGGCACCTGGATCTTAGATTTCCAGCCTTCAGAATCGTGAAAGAATACGTTTCTGTCTAAGCTCCCCAGTGTGTGGTATGTTGGTAATGCAGCCCTGGAAGGCTAATATAACTGGAAATGAGCCAAAGTGGGAGAGGGAAGTTTCAGGGTGGAGGTGGCAGGGAGGGATGTGGGCAGAGCAAGCACCAAGGCCTGGAGTGAGGACGACGTGTTCTCTCCCAGCGAAGACGGCAAACGCTGTCTGGCATGTCATGCATGGGCTTCTCAGGTCCTACCACCTTTAACCTGACGGCTGAATAGAAATGGTCTTCTCTTAGACCAGAGCAGAAAGTCTGATGTATGTGGTGAACATCTGAAACTCTTCAGAGCAAGCATAGTGCAGCCTCCAGCCCCAGCGGTACACTGTGTGTGGTAACTAAGGTTGAATATCACATTTAAAAATGAAAAAGGCTTCAACAGGTCCTTAGTTCAGGGTGAGGTAAGCAAATGAAAAACATTGCCTAATTTATTTATTCTGAAGTCTTGTAAATCAGATTCTAATGCTAATGAATTTTAAATGTACAGAAATCACATCTTCAAGCTGTTTGAGCTCTCATCAGTTTAACTTTGTGTCAAATGGCATATTCCTTTACAAGACTTAAAAAAAAATGACAGCGTTATTTTAAACAAAGAATAACTATTATAATCGTCTTGTTGTGTCAGAGTTAGCAGCCTACCTGCTCCGGAAAAGACAAAATAATGGAGATAAAAGAAGACCACCATCCTTGTTTTAAATATTTGCAGTCCTGTCTTCATAGGTAAAACAAAATAAATGGCTGATAGTTGCAATAATGTTTGCAGTTACAGAATATGAAGAAGAATAGTGGGACTGAAATCTACTTCTTCAGGTGCGTTTTGCTTGTTCTTAGGGTCGTCAGTAAATTAGATGATGTAATAGGCCTTTCTCTCCTTGTGCCCATTCCCCCTATACCCTTTTCCAAATCCAGGTGAAGAAATCTGCCTTGGTCTTTTCATACAATATGCAGCTATATGCACTTTCTTTCATAAACATTTGCAATTCACCAAAGAGAATGTGAGATGCATCTTGCATGCTTATCAAACGCCACAAGAACTTTACAGATTACTGCCTGCCTCAGGATTCCAGTTCCCTGGTGCTTATGCATAAGCAATAGATTTATGCAAACACTGTAACATTTTCAAACAGACTGTGACATGAGTGGTTCCTAGTTCATATAAGGTTCAGATATGCAGCCTATTTTCTGCTAGTACTAGATCATTCATCTCACTGAGTTTAAAATATATCATCTCAGCTTATAATGTTGTCAATATCAAATGTCATAATGTGGTCCTCAGTTGAACAGCAAGATGGGTATTAATCTCAAAGGTTCTGTGCATTGCTGGGCGGAATTGCAGACGTGCAGCAGCATTAGTCTGTTTGGTAGTCTTTGTATCAGGCACCATATGCATAGGTGGTAAACATTTTGTTATATTATATACAGTCTACTAATTCTCCTTGATCTAGAGTGTTTATATAGCCCCAGTGGTGTAATATGCATTATAACTTAAATTGGATAATATATTTAGAAAGAAAAAAAAGCCTTTACAAAGAACAGCCTCATTGAAGTATAATGATAACATGCCTATTTGCATAATGATAATGCATATATTTACTGCCAACCATGTTTGTTTTGCATTAGTGTTTGTGGCAAGGCGTTGAGAATTAAAGAATTACAAAAGGGAGTTTTTCTAGTCTCCATTACTGTAGTAGGGTGGTTCCTGGCAGTGAGCAAAGGAATGGAAACACTCGTATTTGAACTAGTGAAAAAAATGAACAAGGCTAGTTGTTAAGTTCATATTGTTTATGAGCACAAACAGGCATGTGTCCAAACTCCACTTTTTTCCTAATTCTGAGACGTGGCTTCTAAAGCAACTAAAAACTCTAGCATGGCTTTTTTTTGGCAGCATGCATCAAAAATTAAATACATAAAAAACATCTCTGTTGGTTGTATGCATTCTTAACAAGCACGTGTTTAAGGAAAACCACCGTTGGACTCATCTACTCCAAGATGTGAAAATCTGCATTTTTGCTTTTGCATCCAAAACTGTGAATTTATTTATATGTCGATGAAAGCCTGGAACCTTGTACTTCAGAAAGGAAAAAAAAAAAAAAAAGTTGGGAGATGTTGTTTTGTGAGCTGTCATATGTTTTCTGAACTTTTTATAATAGAAAGGAGTCTCCGAAGAGCCCTTTTCTTCACTCCTTTAACAAAGGCATGTCCCAGTTTATTAAAAAATCATACACAACAATACTGCTTGCCAGGTTTTACAGTCCTAATGAAAATTTGGTCCGGAGCACAAAAATTATCTGGAAAAGTGCCTGAAATTTCCCTGTCGCAGATGTTTCAACAGAAGGTGCTTGCATGCCATTCGTTAATACGGCGCCATACGGGACTCAGTGTGACCACCGCAATATAACCAGTAAGTAACACACGCAGCGTGCGCCGGGCGCGCCAAATCCTCCGTCTGTTGTGTGGGACTCGTATCCCATGGATTGAGACGTACCTTGATGAAACTGCATTGTCATGGAATGATAATATTTGTGGATCACCATGCACAGAAAACATTCTATTCAGAATGTGGGAGGTCCGTTGAGAGATGCGGAGTGTTTCTCGGCATTGTGGTTGGTTAGACTGGATGTGAATGTCAGCGTGGAAAAAGTTCTTGTTCCCGTCATGCGCCACCTTACAGGAGTAACTTAATGGAGGGAAAATTGCTTTTTCAAAGAATATTAGTTTGGGATAACAAAATTAAAAGCCTATATGGAAGTTGTTTCATCTGTGTAGATATGGAAACGGATGTACAGGCTGCCTTAGTTTATTCGTTGCTTTAAAATACGTATGAGGGAGGTGACTCAGTGCACACTCTCCTTTGAAATTAAAGGAATATAGTCATCCTTGCAGAGGCTGATAAAAATAGAGACATGCCTATAAGCGACTCACATATATTGAATTTTTCTACTGAACCCAGATCCTTCTTGCTTGCAAAGACTATCTGGAGCAACACTGTTATCCATTCTAAAGATAAGATTTGCAGCTGCCCAGACTTCACTTTAACTTTTCACTTTCACACAGTGGAGAAGGAAATGGCAACCCACTCCAGTGTTCTTGCCTGGAGAATCCCAGAGACAGGAGACCCTGGTGGGATGCCGTCTATGGGGTCGCACAGAGTCGGACACAACTGAAGCGACTTAGCAGCAGCAGCAGCAGCAGTACATACTCCACGCTCAAAAAGAGCTGCTACCTCGTGAAAATAATGCACTTCACTCTAGGTTACTACAGGCTGGGGAGACAGTTGGAAAAGGGCAGAAAAATAATTTACCCCGTACCTCTTGTTCATTAAGGGTGCTAAAGAGATGTAAACTCTCAGTCATTGTACTTTTTGTGGTTCTTAAAGTATTACTTGGCTAAATATAAAGAGCTAAAATATATTGCAATTTTTGTAACCCTGTTATGATCCTCGTATTCCTTTAATGTATCAGGAAGCCGCATCATCAGAGTGACCCAGGCTCTCAAACACTGAGAAGCTCTTTGCTTAAGTTGCATTGTCTTTCAAAACAATTGTTAATGTATTCGATTATGCTACTTCATTCACATCTTAAGATTCTTTTGTGGGAAAGATGTTTACCTCTTCTTTTTGAAAATACTGTTTATCTCTTTTGTGGCAATAAAAAAAAATAGATTTTGTGTATTTTACCACCCTAACCAATTTAATATCTCAAAGGGAAAAAATGTTTATAGTCTGAAAAAAGTTTTCAAAATTTTTCTTAGACTCTTTATTCTCTTTACAAAGATTTGACATCAGTACTAAGCATTTTTGCAATAGAGTAGAAGGTGGAGAGATTCTTTTGACCACTTTCCTTAAAAAAAAAAAGTTATTGCTTGTTGTTAGAAACTAAAATAGTTATTTTATGTGTGTTCCCATGTTATATATGTACTTTTAATGCATGTTTTCTGTTTTGGTCTTTGCATTAACCTATTGAATATCCCTAGTTATTGATAAGAAAACTGAGGCAGTATTATTAAGAGGCTTGTCTGGAACTATACATTCTATTATCGGTATTTCTAGGTCATGGACATAGAGCTTCTAACTCCAGATTCTGGGCTTTTTTCATTGGATTATAAAATCATTCAACATATTAATTCGTTCCTTAAGCCACGATGTCAGTTACTATCAATAGTTCATGATTATTCCACACAGTCAATGAACAACTCAGCTACAAAACCAAGGTTTTTCTGCAGGTCTATTCAGAATGGTACTATTATAATTGAAAGTTGTTGTCTACACTGATAACTTAGAATATAATTGTCTAAACTTCTATTTCTGACATTTTAATTATAAATCATTGATAATACATTGAGGCACACTATTCTTCAAAAACTTCACAAGGTGTATATATTTATATATATTTAGGTATACACATAATTTACTGAACTGTTTTTAAGAGAAAGTGATAAATGTGATCTACAAATCTTTTTTGAAGAAGGCAATGGCATCCCACTCCAGTACTCTTGCCTGGAAAATCCCATTGATGGAGGACCCTGGTAGGCTGCAGTCTATGGGGTCACTAAGAGTAGGACACGACTGAGCGATTTCACTTTAACTTTTCACTTTCATGCGTTGAAGAAGGAAATGGCAACCCGCTCCAGTGTTCTTGCCTGGAGAATCCCAGGGATGAGGGAGCCTGGTGGGCTGCCATCTGTGGGGTCGCACAGAGTCGGACACGACTGAAGTGACTTAGCAGTAGCAGCACAAATCTTTTTACTTCACAGAGGATGCCCACAACCCAAGGTAGTTTTGAGGGCTGAGCGGCCAAACAAAAGTCAGTGAAGACCCAACTAAGATATTAATTCGTAGCTACAAAATTCTGCCTCAATATAAGCTCATATCACCTGGCTGTCTTTTTCATAAGGAGGAAATTTTTCTTCAATCCCATATAGATTAACTTTAGTTTGAAAGCGCTTATCTTCAAATCATCAATTCTGCATTCCAATACAGAGAAGAACAAAGTTTCTCTGTAATGAGCCTTCAATTAGAAATACTATGTAATGTGCCCCAATAAGACATTCCTCTGTTATAACATTGCTAGAAACTACTGGTTGGGAGTAACCAATTATTCACCGATGATCCTTATTAAGACCAACTTGAAAATCCTTCTCCCTACATAGTGCTTCACTGGGAGGAAGGGGGAAGTTTCTCTGTTTGCAAGTGAAACTCAACCAAGTGATAATATGCTGTTAGATAATATGCCCTTCCAGACACTGATAAATTAACTTTTTTCTCAATGCAAAATGGTGTGTTCTTTGAAGCTATGCTGCTATCACTCGATATTAATTTTAATGTGTATTTACTAATCTCCAAAATTCAGCTCAATCTCTGTTGGTTTTCTTTACCTTCAGGTAGATTAAAATATTCCTGAATGTTGCCTCCTCTGAAGATTCCTAAAGTATTCTAAGCCTTCCCAGAAGCCATTGATCAGTGTTAAACAATCCTGAGAATTCTAAAGTAATTCCGCACAGTGAGGCCCACTGGCTAAGCCCTGCAGTGAGAGAGGCTACCAGCTGTGTCGTTGATGGATGAGAGCTGTTTCATGACTTTATTCCTAAATAGAGGGGGTTTTTTTTGACATGTTAACAGCATTTATGGTGATGTAATTTATTTTATTTTCTCTCTTCAATCTGCTGCTTCGTTCTTTCCCTAACCCTCCCCTGTCACTGGCAGTCATCATGGTCAGTCTTTATGCATTCATTTGGGTTGGTTTGCCTAATCAGTCAACTTCAGACTATTAGCCAGCTCTCAAAACACTTCTTTTGCTACCAGAGAGTGGCTAGGTGAGATTTGAGTCCCTGGTGTTGATAATAGCATATCAGTGCCCAGGAGAAAAGAGAAATTGAGTAAGAAATACAAAGGTAACTTAGGAAAGGAAATGTGACTCAAGTCGTTGGCCCAAACCAGAGATAAAAATAGTTACTGAGCCTTCTCATTATTTGACTCCTTGGTAACATGGCATGCCCTGCGCTTAGAGAGCATTTTGGCTATCCCCTCTCTGCTTCTCCATCTTTTAGCACCTGTCCTTCTCCTTCTTCCGCAAGCCCAGATCTTTATTCTTATTCCATTGCTGCAAAACACCGAGGCAGAGATGAGAATGGACTTGCTAATGGTGCCACATCAATCAGTGGCCATCAAATACGATATTCTGTCTTGAAATGCATTTGTGCTGTGCTGTGCTTACTCACTCAGTCATGTCCAACTCTTGCGACCCCATGGACTGTAGCCCACCAGGCTCCTCTGTCCATGGGGATTTTCCAGGCAAGAATACTGGAGAGGGTTGCCATGCCCTCCTCCAGGGGACCTTCCCAACTCAGGAATCGAACCCAGGTCTCCCGCATTGCAGGCAGACTCTTTACCATCTGAGCCACCAGGGAAGAGAAATGCATCTGGTCCTATAAAATGAGGACCCCACTCTCTTGTACAAAGGGTATGTCATATTCAAGTGCCTTTAGATAATCTCATGCCAGTAGAGTCCTTTCTCAGGACTACTAACTGCTTTTAAAAAGGCTTTTCAAATGTGGCCTCTGTAAGCACATACCAGAGAGTGTATGTGCTTACTGAAGATTCTAGAACACTTTGAGCAGATTAGGGGATGTGGACTAGGAAAGTGAAAACAGAGAGGACGCTGGAGGATTCTAAGAGGAAAAAAAGAAAAATGAGGTCATGAAATGTTGGTTAGGGTAGTAAACGGATATCGAAGAGGATGGAAAGAGAGGCCCTTGGAAGAATAATTGACAGGAGGGAGAATGGGTGTTTGTTCCTGGAAGGAGCAAAGTAAAGGGGAAAGAATTGTGGGTTGTATTTTGAGCTCCTAGGATCCTGTTATAAAGTGAGAATTTCTTCATTGACACAAATGTTCTCTTGGTAATGACCTCGTCCCTAACTGTGGCAATTGAATGCCTTTCCTTTCTTGCTTGTGTTTTGTTGAGTGTGTCAATGATATTTTGGTTCAGGTCCCGGGCACCGCAAAAGACATTTATGGTGATAAGCCTCAGCATCTGATGTGAAGAGCTGACTCATTGAAAAAGACCCTGATGCTAGGAAAGATGGATGGAAACAGGAAAAGAGGGTGGCAGAGGATGAGATGGCTAGGTAGCATCACCAACTCAATGGACATGAATTTGAACAAACTATGGGAGATGGTGGAGGACAGAGGAGCCTGGTGTGCACAGCCCATGGGGTTGCAAATAGTCAGATTCAACTTAGGAACTGAACACCAACAACAACAAAGTATAATGTGAACATGTAGATCTCCCATTTCTTTGTGTGTGTGTGTGTCTCCAAATAATATTTAAAGAAGTATATTGACCGCACAATCCTCTAAGTTTGTCATTAGCCATATGTCTTTACAAATGCTACCCCCAACAAGGAAGGACTGGCTGATCAGCAGATTCAGGCTGTGACTGACATGAACACAGATTTCTCCCTGAGCTAAAAAGTTTTCTTTTTTTCCAGTGGAATCTCATGTGCTCCCTTTTTTCATTTGAGCACCGCATGTTGTCTTTCCCCATTAGGCTACATAGTATCTGATTATAATTCTGAAAAGCAGTACATAAAATATTTTAGTATTTCAAAACAGGAGATATTGAGAAATCCCTATGTTAACAAGTAGGGAAAAGAATACCTTATATTTGAAAGCTTTGGAAACAAGTGGGAAGGCAAGATTTTTTACTTTAATAATTGATTTAAAGTCACATTTTGAAGATTAGAAACATTTCTAGTCCTTTGGCAGCAGTTTCCCTTTAGAAAAGTTTAAGTCTACTTGCTCTGCAGATGTTTAAAAATGACTATCTATTGATAAGTTGCTATCTTTGGTGGAAAAAATAGTGTAGGATTAGTAGTGTGATGGCCCTGGATTAGCTTTCTTAATACTGATTTTTAATATGATTTCTAGGACCATATTTTTTGTTTCCTTCACACTCTTCAAAATACACAGCTCAATAGAATTACCACATGTTGTCTTTCCAGAGATTGCTTTAGCAAGGGCGACTTAGTTCATTAACCCTTTGATTCCGATCACATCAGTAATAAGAGGGACTAGTCACATAAATGTTAATGAATGCATACTCATGGCAGAGAACTAGGGAACTGATACCAATGGCACTTGAATGTAAGAATCAGCTTTCAGTTATCAGACTGATGCAAGATAAGGTCATTTTTTAGGGACTACAGAAATGACAAAATGTTTGCCCTTTTCGTTTTGTTTTTGTTTTTTTTTTTCCCCATAAGTAAGGATGGTGATTCACCTACTTAGAGGCCCTCAGCATTTTCTCCTGATTGTACATGTAATAAAGGGGATGCATTTCACAGTCATGCAGACTTTGGCACAGACCCCAGCTCTGCCATCCATAACTTAAATATGCTAGTAGAACTCTACGTGCCTCGGTTTTCTCATCTATAACAAAGCAACGAGAAGCTATTGTATATGGATGTTGTACATATAATATTAAACAGTGTAAAATGAGGTACACAGCTAGGAACACAAGGCACATTACTTCCTACTATCATTACTTTGCTGTCTTATGTATTCTTCTGCCTCTTGGTGAGAGAGTAGCTTATCTGGTTGAAAGGATGTAGAAAAGTGCCAGGGACAGAACATCAGCCAGAAACACCTAGAGCAGTGTCACGCAGCATTCAACAAAAGTTTGGTAAATTAAGCAGCTGACAAGCAAACCAACAGAAACATCTTATTCTCCTTACCTGTATACCTTATCACTAATATCAATAATAAAAACTTCATTTATTATGTAACAAGTACTGTGCCGGGAGCCGGCATATTGCATATTGAGTGCAGCACTTTCCACAGCATCATCTTTCAGGATCTGGAATAGCTCAACTGGAATTCTATCACTGCCGGGAGCCAGTGTGAGGAACTCCGCCCTGACAAAGGTCATGAGGAAGGAGGCTCGGCATACGCAAAGGCGGGATTGAGCCTCAGGGGTCCCCCTGGAAATTCTCGAGCATCTACCCCCAAAACCAGAATCTGCCTACTTTCTGCTTTGTGCTTTCATCTACACCTCTGACTTTACGGGGGGCTGTCCCCCACTACCTCTCTCTGAAAAAAGTTAGCTTACAGCTCCAGTTAATAATTCCTGGGTGTGACAGTGTTTAACCTACAAACTCCTTTGGAAATCCTCTAGCCTGCCTGAATAGGTTTTTCCGGCCACATGTGATTGTTCAGAGCCTCCCAACTGTGAGATGCAGGAGGTGTTCTAAACTGTCTAAACACAGATTCCTTTGAGTAGTTAAAAGATTGATTAGAAATTGTATTGGTGAAGGGTTTTTCACTTATTGGGCCAATGTTTGCTGCTAAGTCTCCATACTCCTTACCTACTGTGTCCTTGGCAGTGTATTGATTGATATAATGGGTGTATAGAAATGTAAGTAGTAGCCTCAATGTTTGTAACCTTGGACCCTTGAGTTAATTCTTTTCTTGATTGAGCCCACCTCACCTTTGCCCTATAGGAATGCAGCTTTGTCCAGTGCTTTTTTGGAGGCTGGTGCCTGACTTTGGAATAATCACCTTTAGAGAAAAATAAGTTCCTTAAAATGTTAACAGGCCTCCTGGCCAGAAGATGATATAAATCACCTGAACTTTTGCATATGATAAGTTTGAAAGCCTGGCTTCGATTAGAACCAGGAACTGCTGTCCTTGCATGACTCCACCCCTTCCCCCATAATCCTCTATGCACAACTTAAGGTATAAAAAACTATTTTGGAAAATAAAGTGCGGGCCTTGTTCACCGAAACTTGGTCTCCCCATGTCGCTCTCTCTCCCAAATTCTGGCTGAGTCTCCATCTGGAGCGCAGAACCCGCCATGCTTACTAATTATGCCTGGGCTTCTAAGATCTGACTGGGGAGGCCTCAGTGTCTCCTCTCCTTCGGGAGAACGGAAGGACGCCTGCAGCCTACGTAAGTGGTGCAAACTTCTTGTCTTGAAGTTTTATTGGTCTCCCGCGTAAACCAAGCTACTCAGCCTCTTTTCTGCACTGAATTTTCCTACTGAGCTATCCTCATTCTATTACTCTTTATATCTTTGATAAATATTTAAATAAATAGGTCGCCTATGCCATCTCTCCTTCGAATACCCTGGATAAGCCGGGGCTGGACCCCGGCAGTACTTTATTCTTTTTGTTACATTAATTCCTTCAAAACAACCCTGAGAGCATGTGTATCCCCATTTTAAAGATGAGGAAACTGAGGCTTAGAGAGGAAAACATTCCCAGGGCACAGAGTTAGTAAGGAGAAGAACTAATAATTATTTCAGCTGTGCTTGCTTCAGGGCACGAGTTCATAAACACTATACTCTGAATCTGCTTTTTGATTAAATAGCTGCTTTCCAGTCAGCTATTCTGGCCACATTCTCCCTTGGGATGCTTCCCTAATCCTCAGCAGGGAATCTGGCCAGTTTGAGATACAATGCCTCAGGGGTTCCAATTTAAATGTCACAAATGTCAGAGCCTTCCACCCTGGGTCATAGGTAATTGTGCTCTGGAGGTGTTTAAAGACAATCAAAAGATCCATACCACTCCAAACTTTATTATCTAATTTCCTCACCTTTTACCATTTCTAGTGTAGCCAACAGAACATACTCTGCATTCTTAAAAGCTTGCCTGATTCACCTAATCATGCAAAAAAGCTTTACTTTTCTTCTAACAGGTGGCTGATCACAAACCCTGCTTTGGCCAATCAAAACATTAGATGATTGTTATTCTTGGAAACCCATGTTAAAGTCCAGACCTGTAATTGCCTGCCAGGTAGCATGGCATAGTAAAAATAACATAACAGTGTGCTTGCCTTGTTAAAGCATCCCTTGTATTCTGGATCAGAATCCACTGGGCTTGGTGCTGGTGAAGTATATAGCAGCAATAAAATGCTAGCAATACCAATTATTGTGAAATGGAGTCAGAAGGCTGAGCACCAAGAGAACTTTCTAATTGGGTATTAATGATGTCATCACGAGCGCAAGCCCAAGATTAGACACGTGAATGTGACCCTTTTCCTTTTTTTGGCTTAGGCATTTTCCATTCCATCTGAGCAGCAAAGGTCTTAATTATATTTACAGCTTTTTCCTGGGTTTCACATCATTCCCTAAAATCAGATTCACTGGGTATTTTATCTTTAAAAGTATAATCGAGGAAATACTCGATTCCTTGTCAAAAATGGGCTGATATGGCTTAAATTCGAATCAATTTATGGACAATCCTAAAAGAACATGTATTCATGTGTTGCTTTTTTATTACATGATTTTACAGAACAAATTGAAAATAATTTTGAACATAAATGCAATGTAGACAAATACGTTGTTCAGGTGTAAACAAAGAGAATGAATGCATACAAAATATTCTCAATATCATGAGCCTTAGCTCAGTGAAGGTGTAGAAGCTCTTAGAAGATTTGAGGCCAGGTAATCCCATGGACGGAGGAGCCTGGTAGGCCGCAGTCCATGGGGTCGCTAAGAGTCCGACAGGACTGAGCGACTTCACTTTCACTTTTCACTTTCATGCACTGGAGAAGGAAATGGCAACCCACTCCAGTGTTCTTGCCTGGAGAATCCCAGGGACGGGGGAGCCTGGTGGGCTGCCGTTTATGGGGTCTCACAGAGTCGGACTTGACTGAAGCGACTTAGCAGCAGCAGCAGCAGCAATGCCTTTGAACTAGGGTTTGGGGGTAAAATACCAGATTCTGTATTTTATCAGATGAACAAAAAAATATTTTTAGTAAAAGTATGACCCACATGTTGCACAGGATATACTTATCCTACAAAACTATTCATTGTCTATCTGGTATTGTAGTCCAACTGGGCACCCCATATTTTTATTTGCTAAGCTTGACACACCTACTCTAAGTGTATTTTCATTGGCAAAACAAAGTAATAATACCTAGCTATCTCATCTGGCTGTTAAGATACTCAAATGCGGAATAGTGATAGCATGTCGTAAACCTTTTTTGACTCCCACGTATTCAGCTCTATGCCTATCCCCTGATATCTCAAAACAAAACAAAAAAAAAAGAGAATCAAGAGTCAGAGAGAGAGAAATAAACAGAGGCTGAGACATGGAGTGGGAGATGTGAGATAGCGGGGGCTGTCCACCCGGCCCTCCAGTGCCTGACAGCGTGCCCTGGGCTGAGGGTGGCAGGGGAGGTGGTTTCTGCTCTGGCCTCTCTCTCCCTGAGGCCGCTTCCCATAATGTGAACACTTGATGGTGCAGAAGTATGATTCCAGTGTTTAAAGATACTTATTTTTTATGCAACATGGTCCCTAAATGCAAGCCAACTGCTTCATCTGGAGCTCAACCAAAGAAACCGCGATCTGTTCCAATGACAGAAGAAAAATAAATCTTTGGACTTATTGAGAAACGGTGTGTTGATATCGAATGTGGCACTTCCCAAGAGATTTTTAAAGGTAATTTAACTATAGACAATCTTCATCTCACATGTTGGTTTGAAATCTCAGTCTCCGTGTAAGATGAAATTTCACAGTAATTGACGTAAAAAGTGTTTTGCACTTGATAATGTAGTAAACGGATATAAGGCATCACTATTTTTATATTGTTCTTTTACTTCCTATTATTTTTCCTGTTTCATTATCACCAAAGAAAGTGATATTTAAGTTCTTGAGAGTTTGCCACAGAATTTGAAATAAATGGGAGGCAATTTGAAGACTAAAAAACAATAAGATTCAAAGATAGCTATGATTCGGCTACTTAGGACTAATGTCTTAGAACAATAAAGGGATAAATGCATGTGGTATAAGATCTTAAAGGAAAAAACTTAGAAGCAATGAGACAACTAACTATAAGTACTAGATGTAATTACTGCACAATGAGGATGCTTCTTTATAATGAAATTATGGGGTATGAGGGTTTGTTGACATGATTGGAGAAAAAGTAAATCTCAGAGAAAAGGACTTTCCTGGAACTTCTATCCTGTACATTGTAGAATAATCTTTTATGAGATGTGATAAGAGCCAAAGAGTTTCAGTCACTTAAAAACAAACTAATTAAACCATTAAGAATATGCTATAGATAATCACCCTGCCCTTACAGGATGAAAGGTCAGCAAATCTAAATAACTTT
This sequence comes from Bison bison bison, assembly GCF_000754665.1. NCBI lineage: Eukaryota > Metazoa > Chordata > Mammalia > Artiodactyla > Bovidae > Bison > Bison bison. The sequence goes on from NW_011488621.1 coordinate 366,062, forward strand.
GTTTTGCCTAATTTTTATGAGTTTTTACTACGTATCTGCTAATGTATATCAACTGAATAATTCATTCAGGTTAGAACAGTGCTGGACAGGATGGTGAGCACTTGTGATTTGATGGTGATGAGGATGATGATACTTCCACAGCTTATTATAGTTATTTGAATAATTTTGAATATTCAATATATGCAACTAACTATAAGCTCCTTGATTGCGGGATCATTCATCTCTTTATATTCTTCCCAGTATCCAGCTGAGTGTTTTCATCCTCACTCCTATGGGGCAGTATTATTTTTATCTTCATTTCTAGAACTGGGGAAACTGAGGCACTAAAAGTTTAAGTCACTTATCATGGTCTCATAGCCGGGATGTGATGCAGACAGTCCAGCTTCAAAAACCAAGGGGTTCTCCTCTTGTGCTATCCACCTTTTCCATACTCACGAAGAACGTGCTCAGGTTCTTGGACAGGGAGGTGATAAATGTACAACAGGGAGGACTGGGTAAGACGGCTAAGATAAAGAGTCGAAATATGAGTCACACTGTAGAGTAGAATTCCTTGGACAGGGTAGTAAGGTTATTCAAAGAAAAAGAAATATAGGTAAAGAGGAATAAGGAAAATGGGCTCACAGAGCTGAAGGCTGTGAGAACAAAGTGCTGTTGGAGCAAAGGGCCTGGGATGATTTTCTGTGATGATTTGATCAGGAGCTGTGAGAGCAGCAGGTGACAAGATACGTTGAAGAGATAAGAGGATCCAGTGGTGAACCCGGGAACAAGAATGACTGGGATGGTGGGGTGTGGGCTGGTGGAGACAAAGAGGTCAGAGAAGGAACAGTAGAGAGGAGGGTGGAGGTTAAGGCTCTAAAAGCATCCTTTCTCCTTCTACCACACTTTAGACCATGTCAAGTTGAATTTTCCGAGATGTCTTCTTAGGGGTGTGTGTGTGTGTGTGTGTGTGTGTGTGTGAAAAGTGAAAGTGTTAGTCCTGTCTGTCGTATCTCAGTTGTTAGGACCTTTTCTGAAAGGCATGCTGCCCATCAGCATCAGGGAGAATGGAAAACAGCGCCAGATACCTCTGTTTAGAGGCCCTCTATTTAGATATCCTGCTTACTTTGTTGTTTGTTGTTCAGTCATTAGGCTGTGTCTGCCTCTTTCGTGACCCCATGGACTGCAGCCTCCTAGACTCCTCTGTCCATGGAGTTCTCCAGGCAAGAATACAGGAGTGGGTAGCCATTCCCTTCTCCAGGAGATCTTCCCCACCCAGGGATCAAACCCAGGTCTCCCAAACTGCAGGCAGACTCTTTACCAACTGAGCTGCTGTTGTTGTTCAGTTGCCAAGTCCTGTCCAGTTCTTTGCAACCCATGGACTGCAGCATGCCAGACTTCTCTGTCCTTCACTATTTTCTGAGGTTTGTGCAAATTCATGTCCTTCGAGTCGAACATGCTATCTAACCATCTCATCCTCTGCCACCCTCTTCTCCTTTACCTTCAATCTTTCCCAGCATCAGGGTCTTTTCCAAGGTTGTCAGCTCTACCCATCAGGTGGCCAAAGTATTGGAGCTTCAACTTCAGCATCAGTCCTTCCAATGAGTATTCAGGGTTGATTTCCTTTGGAATTCACTGGTTTGATACCCTTATAGTCCAACTGACTCTCAAGAGTTTTCTCCAATTTGAAAGTTGAGAGGATCAGGGAGAATGGAAAACATTCTTTTAGCACCGAGCCTTCTTTATGGTCCAAATCTCACGTCCATATATGACTACTGGAAAAACTATAGTTTTGACTATATGAACTGTTGTGGGCAAAATGATGTCTCTGGTTTTTAACACACTATCTAGGTTTGTCATAGCTTCCCTTCCAAGGAGCAAGTGTCTTTTAATTTCATGATTGCAATCACCATCCACAGTGATTTTGGAGTCTAAGAAAATAAAATCTGTCACTGCTTCCACTTTTCCCCCATCTATTTGCCATGAAATGATGAGACTGGATGCCATGATCTTAGTTTTTTGAATGCTGAGTTTTAAGTTAGCTTTTCACTCTCTTCTTTCACCCTCATCAGGAGGCTCTTTTGTTCCTCTTCACTTTCCGCCATCAGAGTGGTATCATCTGCATATCTGAGGTTGTTGATATTTCTCCTGGCAATCTTGATTCCAACTTGTGATTCATCCAGCTTGGTATTTTTCACAATGTACTCTGTGTATAAGTTAAATAAACAGGGTGATCATATACAGCCTTGACATGCTCCTTTCCCAATTTTGAACCAATTAGTTGTTCCACGTAAGATTCTAATTGTTGCTTCTTGACCCACATACAAGTTTCTCAGTAGACAAGTAAGGTGGTCTGGTATTCCCATTTCTTTAAGAATTTTCCATAGTTTGTTATGATCCACACAGTTAAAGGCTTTCATGTAGTCAATGAAGCAGAAGTAGATAATATTATATATATGTATATATATATATATATTGGAATGCAGGTCTCATACCTAGAGAAATACTCTTGACTGTGGAAGCATATTTTTCCAGTCGTCCAAAAGTAGAAGGCTCAGGAGAACATACATATAGTTGCCTTAGAAGAGAAAGACTGTTAGAGGGAGAGAGAATTGAACGACACTGGATTAGACCTACATTTGAAGTGTGGGAATAGTAAAGACAGTGAGTGGTCAGGAAAGTGGCAAGTATCTAGAAGGTTCAAGAAAATTCTTTATTTTTCATAAGTAAAAATGACTGGTTAGGAAATGGTCACTTTAAAAAAATAAATAAAATGATGTTCCTTTCCCTCCCATTCTTCTACCTAAAGACATGGGTATACACACACACACACACACACACACACACACACACACACACCCCACCTTTGCTAAAGGCATTCCATTCTTCCTTCTATTTAGGAAATAAATACTTCCAAGAGTTGTATAGAGAAAGACTCTTAGGAATGAAAAACCAAGATTGATTTCAAGAGCACATTTGGTCCACCTCCTTGCCAGTAGGGGCATTTCCTAAATCATCCAAAGAAGAAAATTCTCAATTCTATTTTTAAAATATCTCCACAGATGGCAATTCCATAAGCTTTCCTGCTAATTTGCTCCAGTGTTTAATCAGCCTAACACACAAAGTTCTTCTTTACATCTAACTCAATGCTTTCTTGCTATAATATAGAAGCTATTTCCTCCTCCTAGGTGTGATTGTGAAAGAATCTAATAAATCAGAGAATCCACAAGTCAAATGTTCTCAAACTTAATAGCTACTAAGATGCATTTGATTGTTTGTATCTCTTGTCAAATAGCATGTAATTTAGTCCCAATTGAAAATGAAGGCATCTACTTTTAAATTTACTACTAGTAGGAACTGATTAGGGGCTTCCCAGCTGGCACTAGTGGTAAAGAACCTGCCTGTCAATGCAGGAGACATAAGAGATGCAGGTTTGATCCCTGGGTTGGGAAGATTCCCCTGGAGGAGGGCGTGACAACTCATTCCAGTATTCTTGCCTGGAGAATCCCATGGACAGGGGAGCCTGGTGGGCTACAGTCCATAGTGTTGCAAAGAGTCAAACAGGACTGAAGCAACTGAGCACCCACGCACACAGGTACTGATTAAAGAAATATTTAAATGTCCTTTTGCTCTGAATAGAAATAATATGTGGATAAAACCTCTTTAGAGTTAACTGAACCAAAGTTTTTCCTAAGAAAAATGTCCTTCTGAGAATTTTAATGAGTCTTTTAGGGGGACCTCTGTAAGCCTTTTATCTATGATATGTGTGATAAAGTGCAAAATCCTCAAATGCCTATAGGTTGTTTATAATATTACGAACATTATTCTTCAATTATTCTCCTTCCTACATAATGTCATTGAATCATTTGCTTATTCTTCAAGCCAGAAATCTACATAAGAGTGAATTTAAACTTTCTAGAATGATACCCTCAGGCAATGAGGAAAGAGATCTAATGATAAAGCCAAAAAAGAGCAACAAGAGAAAACCTTATTATTTTATTTTATTTTTGGTTTTGAGCCAAGCATGTGTGTCCAATACTATTAATGCTATATAAACCGCAGAGATATGGCTAAGAAAGGAACAAACATTCTCATTACAGATATAGATACAACAAATTTAGACAGCAGAGTTTTAAAAGCCTTCCCAGTCCTTTCCATTGCTCTGGTAAATACCCTCGGTGATTTCCTGGGACTTGCACCACGCTGGGCCCCCAGGATCACAGGTGCCAAAGACGAGATGGCCACGTCAAAATCAGAGACACATGGTCAAGGAACAGTGCCAAGATCTTCTCTCATAGATGGAAGTCAACCAAAGAGGATAAATACAAGGAAGTACGACATTAGCTCAAAGGTATTTGGAGATCAGCTCCCCAGTATTTTTTAAAAGAGCCATGAAGAGCAATACTTCAATGAATATTGAGAAATATTCTCAGTTCTCATGAAACTAGAAAAAAAAAATCAGTCCTTTCACTTTCACGAAGGATGCACAGCTATAGTCATCTTCATGCACAGGTCTCATCTCCAGAAAATATGCTCTTGCGTCTGCCTGGAAGTTTTTTCCCATTCTCAGTTTTCTGTTCCCTTTCTTAATACTTTAGTTTTTTAAGACTTGCCTTAGAGGACATTTGGCTTCCCTGGTCGCTCAGACAGTAAAGAATGCACCCGCAGTGTGGGAGACCTTGGTTTGATCCCTGAGTTGGGAAGATCCCCTGGAGAAGAAAATGGCTACCCACTCCAGTATTGTTGCCTGGAGAATTCCATGGACAGAGGAGCCTGGCAGGCTACAGTCTATGGGGTTGCAAAGAGTCAGACACAACTGAGCAACTTTCATTTTACACTTCTAGAAGACATAGGCTCAGAGGACGCTGTTCTTGCCCTTTTTAACAGAGTGAGACGATTGTGCTCTTTATTCTCCAGCAACTCCTCATAATTAACCCATCCTGAGATGAATTATATTATATTTAATTGTTTCATCCCCTGTTCATCTCTCCTACCTTATGTTAAGGGCAGGAGCTAACCTTCCTCTTAATCAAGACTACATATCCAATGGCTAGCACAATGCATTGATGAAGGCATGTCGAATATGTGAAAATCAAATAAATGCATATCTTGCTGCCAGTGTGTCCCTACTACTCTGTTTGTTAATATCTTTCAACCAGGTCAGTGCTCTGAATTGAAGTGACCCCCCTGCCCCCTGCAAAAAAAAAAAATTCATGTATTGAAGCTTCAACCCCCAGTACCTCAGAACGTGACTGGACTGAAGTCATAATCTTTAAACAGGCGCCTAAATTACAATTAGGCCATTAGAGTGGGCACTAATTCAATCTTACTGATATCCTCCTGAGAAGAGCCAGGGACACGTGCACTGAGACATAAGCAAGTGAGGACACTGCAAGAAAGCAGCCAACTGCAAGCCAAGGAGAGGAGGCCCCAGAGCAAACACCTTGGTCTTGAACGTCTAGCTTCCAGAATTATGCTAAAATAAAGTTCTGCTCTTTAGGCCACCCCGTCTGCGCTACTTTGTTATGGCGGCCGTGCGAATTCATATCCAACCAGCATATCCTCCTGTTTCATCCAGAGTAGCCCACACTTTCTCTTTTGTTCTGCTGAGGGGACAGAGTTGGATCAAAACTCTCTTCTCCACTTGGGTCTCCGTGAGGAAAACAGAAGCCATTTTAGGTCTTTCAAAGAGACAAAATTTAATACAAAGTTTTGGTCACACAGATTATGAAACAGCGGAGAAGTTAAACGGGAGGTTATGAAGCAACCGAGAATTAGAGGCCATTCCCACTCGAGGGCCAGAGGGACGTAGGAGGAAGTAGTCTCCCCAGCGCCCGGAAATAAGGTGTGTGTGACAAGGAGTAGGGCGGGGGTCCATAGGAAACGACGTCCTCAAACAAAGAGAATAAGAAAGAAGCAAGGCTGCCAGCATCATCCTTCGAAATTTAGCCAGCGTCTGCTCTTGGAAGAAACGGTCAAAATTGTCTGATGCTCACTCAAGAGGTACAATCCAAAGGGTCTAACCCCGCCCCCGCTTTGCCTTCCAGCCTCCCGAGAAGCAGAGAAAGGGTATGGAATGAATGTGGGAGCAAAGAATTAAATGATAGCCACAGTCCACAAGAAAATATGTCATGTGAGGGCTGGAAGTAGGTCTGGTCCCTGCGTTATCCCCAGCCCAGCACCTGGCAAACACTGTACCAACATACATCAGGTATTTTAAAAGGACGTGTTAAATCAGTCTTCCCTGAATGAATGTCGTTTCTCAGTTACCATTTCTCTAGTATAATTAGTCTAATGCATATCTGTAAATGCCTACTACAGTTTAAAATTCAAGGCAGAAATCTCATTAGGTGTTTTGTTCACTGATGAATCACTGGCATTTAAAACATACCTGACCAGTAGTAGGTACTCTCTACATATTGTGTGTGCTAAGTCACTTCAGCCATCTCTGACTCTTTGTGACCCCGTGGACTGTAGCCCGCCAGGCTCCTCTGTCCATGGGATTCTCTAAGCAAGAGTACTGGAGTGGGTTGTCATGCCCTCCTCCAGGGGATCTTCCTGATTCAGGGATCAAACCCACATCTCTTCTGTCTCCTGCACTGGCAGGCTGGTTTTTACCGCTGAGCCATGAGGGAAGCCTCCTTACATATTAGTTGGACCAATAAATAAAAGTTTCATACAGTGGAAAACACAGCTTACCGTCTTCTTAATTAGAGTGTGATGCATCAGATCATGGACCAGGTGCCTCTCAAAGCTAAGGAAGAATTGGGCCTGACTGCCATCCAGGTAGCTTACAGAGACCTTCCTGTTTGCCATGATCTTAACAAATCAAATGTAGGGGTTTATCTTAATAGACCAGAAACATGAAATTTTATAACAGCTACAAGGAATTATGAAGAATGCAGATTAGATACATGATTCTTCTAATATACATATGTAATATATATATATGCGCCAATGTGATATAGGGTATATACTATGTAACATATACAAGCTGACTTATATTTAAACCTAAAAGGAGACACATTAGAAGTTTTGTACGATTTGAGGGGGCGGGAATCTAATTAGCAAGAGGCAAACCCAGAGAAGAGACATCAGAATGAAGTCATAGGAGGTGAAAGGCTTAGAGACAGAAAGATTAGACAACAGAGAAGCCTGAAAAGAGAAAGGGAGAAAGTGCCTGTATTTCAAAAGTGTTTAAAAGTATGAATATACAAGAAGAAGATGCTGTAAACCTCTGCTCTAGCGACCATTAGTCATATGGCCTCAGCCGTATTCTTTGTACCTATTCAATTTTCTTTGTAGCCGTATTCCATTTTCCCATCTGGAAATGGAAACAGTAATGACAGCCACCCCATAGTGCATTTATAGAGGCTCAGACCTCAAAGGTCCACGTGAGAGGTCCAGGACCACATTGCCCGCGGTAAGCAACATTTGGGGAGGTTTGCAGTGCGTGCAGGCCGTATCTCTGACTGAAGCTGGCAGGGAGAGAAATAAACACATCATGAAAGTGTTAGACCAGGTGTCAGAATCCCTCAAGGCCAGGTTTGCATAAAAGATTTACGTGGAGAACATGTGACATATCCTTGCGAGCTGGGGTCGTTCCAGTGCGTTTTACTTGAAGGCAAGAAGGTAGACTAATTCTCCCCACACCACTCCCCCACCAAATGACCTTTCAAGTTCTCCTTCAGCCTTTACTTCCATAAAACATATAATTGCCCTTTCTGGCAGTTCCTCGAAAAGTGCTTTTCCCAACCCTTCTGGGCTGCCTTGGACGGAAAGTGCCCCGGGTTCTCAGAGACTTAACACCCCGCCTTGTGAACATGAGCGAGATTATTGTCTCCCAGCAGCTCTTTTCACATGTGATAAGCTTGGCAAGCTGCCCTGCTAAGTGTCAAGCCCTGAATGTTTTTGTTTTTGCCCTGGTGGTCCTGAGGAGTTACTGGAATCCTTCTGGGGATCTGTTTTGTATCAAACTGTTGGCCGATGGTGACGTTGAGAAGAAGCAGGTAGAGACAGAGAGGGAGCTCTGGACTGCATCGCGTTTCATTCTGATAGCAGACTCCCTGTCTGGCCTCGCTGCCTCCAAGCTGCCTGCAGTCTCTGCTTCCTCCCCTCTGTGCTTCTCAGTGTTACAGGGCAATCTTTTGTGTGCATGTCTCCCCCCACCACCCCCCGCCCCTGCTGCCCTTTCCTCCTCAGAGAGGCTTGTCAGAACGCCTTATCTGCTGACGAACGAAAGGAATTTCTCCTGCGCGGGCAGGACCCCACTAATGCAGCCCTGGCCAGCACGCCGGGTCACCAAGTGAAGGGAGCCCCAAAAGGCAAAGTGCACGGAAAATATCAGGACGGCTGTGGTGCCAGGAGGTGCCGTCAGCTGGCATTTTCCTGCAAGCAGAGCGGGAGGCAAGGCTGAGAGAATCAGTCGTGGGTGAGTTTACTCTGATGGGAGATGCCACACCAGCTAACATTGACTTTGGCAGTCACAGCATTCATTCCACATGGAGCTTTGAAAGCATGTGTTTAGGAGCCTGGCGGCATTTTAGAGCCAAATGAGAATCACTGCTGCTGCTTCTTCATACAGGATTTTTTTTTTTTTTTTCATTATTTGAACTGAGATTCATTTTCTTAATCTCTTCCAAACCTCAACCATCTGAAAAAAAAGTGACAGTCCCTCAGTCATGTCCACCTCTTTGCGACCCATCAACTAAATAGTCCTTGGAATTCTCCAGGCCAGAACACTGGAGTGGGTAGCCACTCCCTTCTCCAGGGGATCTTCCCAACCCAGGGATCGAACCCAGGTCTCCACACGGCAGGCAGATTCTTTACCAGCTGAGCCATGAGAGAAGCCCCAACCATCGGAAACTTTTTCCAATTACCAAAAACAAAGGAGATGAGGCTGTTATATCCATTAACATAATCACTCCATGATGCCCAGTTATGAACATCTCACAAGGGCCTGTAAGGAGTGAGGACTCATTTAATACACAGCGAGTGACCGGATCCTCCTTCTGGGGCACTCTGGTGTAAATGGCATCATCGCCAACACAAATCTTGCAAAGCAAACTATGGAAGAAAGAGAGAAGGAGGGAGGGAGGGAGGAAGGAAAGAGTCACATAATGTTTATGCTGAATGTGAAGTCGGGGTTGGAGAGGGGACATGTAAGCACCAGAGGTCTGGGATGCGTGGTCATCCAGTAATTCTCCTGAGATGTCCATTATGTCTGTGACCTTCCAGTAACGACTAAAACTACACAAGTTAAGGATGTGCAAGACTAGATCCTTCTATACACACCGCAGTCTTGGAGAAGGCTGCTGCTGCTGCTGCTAAGTCGCTTCAGTTGTGTCCGACTCTGTGCGTCCCCATAGATGGCAGCCCACCAGGCTCCTCCATCCCTGGGATCCTCCAGGCAAGAACACTGGAGTGGGTTGCCATTTCCTTCTCCAATGCATGAAAGTGGAAAGTGAAACGGAAGTCGCTCATTCGTGTCTGACTCTGAGCGACCCCATGGTCTGCAGCCTACCAGGCTCCTCCATCCATGCAAGTTTCCAGGCAAGAGTACTGGAGTGGGGTGCCAGTGCCTTCTCCGGAGAAGGCTGCTAGGTGTGTAGTATTAAGGCATAGGGCCTAAAGTCAAGAAAGGTAGGTTTAAGTCCCATCTCAGTTTCTTGCTGTGTGACCAGCTTCCCTTAATCATTTGAACCTCCATATCCTCATCTGCAAAATGTATCTAAGAATAATAGCTAATTTACTTTGTAAAGAGGGGCCATACGACTTTTTTTTTTTTTAACTTTAAAGCTGTTCAATCCAATCTCTCATTTTACGGAAGGACTTTAGCACACATATTCTTGATTCAAAAAAGTTTGTTAATTTCTTTGAAAAAGGCCGTTTATTAAATCAAACTTCTGGAAGACATAATCCTTACCAATTTTCATTTTAGGAAATAGAAAATTCTTTGCAAGAATTTTACTTGTTTAGAAAGAGTTGCTGTTCTAAAGCCAGTCATTTTTAGTCTCTTGATATGTTGTCAACCAAACAGAGTGGAGGAGATATAATTGTATTTGAATGGCATAATAGTCTCATTGTGTGATTAGGAATTAGTAAGTGAGAGGCAGTTTAACAGGTATCTTAGCCTAAATTAATGTCCATCTATCTCTGCTCATTACACTCAGAATAGTACCCTTTCGGGGAGTGGGGTGGGGGGCTGACAAAAAGACAGGATTCTAGGCTTGTGGTCCCTTACACGTCCCATACGTTTAAATCTGACTCTGCATTCATTAGCAGCCTTTGGAGTCACTGGTTTCTTTGTCTCCCTAATTGTAAACTCACAGTCTCAGGATACATCTTACTTAAGAAAGAAAGCATCTTTCTGAGGACCAAGTTCTAAATTTCTTCTTGCTCCTTTCTGTCAACTCTCTCCCTAAAGTCCTGACACTGGCCCCAGTCCTTTGATTATTACTTTCTGGCATGCTATAAAGACATTTCATCTTGCATCTTTGCCTGTGATGATCTATTTCAATTCAACTTTTAGCAGCTTTGGGGGCTTTTTCTGCTTCTTAGTCTCCTAACCATGCCTACTTCACTGAGACAAATGCAGCTGCGACGCCAGAACTGGCCAGCTCTGCTTTCTCAGGGTTCACTCTTACAATTAATGTGCTGATAGCCAAAATGCTCCAGACGTTACACGTGACAACGGGAGTCTACTTGATGGTAAATAATCCATAGTCAATGGAGGTATACCGAAGAAGACAGATTTTCTCAGAATCATAGAGTCGCATAATGTTTATGCTAAAGCAGATCTTACAGATCTCTTCCAACCATCTCATTTTACAGACAAGGAAACTGAACTCTAAAGAGAGGAAGAGTCTGGCAGAGGTTGTAGATAAGAGTTATTTATGCCCTTTAAAAGTAAATTTGGTACTTAAGCCACTAATTTGAGAAAAAACAGATTTTTTACAGGGAAATGAACAGAGGGGAATAAAAAATTGGAACCCATATGGCTGAGAAGGAAGTGGAAAATCTTTGTGTGTATGGTGGGAGGAAAGCACAGGAATGTTTAAAAAGGAAATTCATCAGAAAACTGTTAAGAAGGTAAGAATGAAAGCTAAAGGGTTTTATAGATTAACTGGGGCAGGAACTGAAAGGAACAATTTTAGAAATTGTGTTGGCTGAACACCTTGTAAAGCCAATGATGAAAAGGATATTTTTAAGGATAAGGAAAAGAATGATCTAGAGAAAAGCTCAGGGTGTTAAGGATGGCTTAAAAGAATAATTTGGGTGAAATCTTGGAAATGGCTGCTCTTTCCATAAGGGAATTAGAGGTATCAGAGACACAGCTTAGCTTGGTGCAGAAACAGTGTGGGAATACGCTGTAATCAGACTTCTTTAAACAAGACAGAGATAACCAGGCATGGTTTGCAGACCTGGAACAATGTGAAACCCAAGCTTCCACATTCTCAGATGAAGGTAAATCTGACATCCTAAATGACTGGCTGAGTGTGAGATTTTGATGACCACACTTTCTTTGTGTAGACTGTGTTTTTTCACTCTTTGAAGTTGTTGGAGTTTGTTGTTCAGTCACTAGATAAGTCTTGTCCGACTCTTTACCACTCATGGACTGTTTGCATGCCAGGCTCCCCTGTCTTCCAGTGTCTCCTGGAGTTTGCTCAAATTCATGTCCATTAAGTCGGTGATGCTATCAAACCATCTCCTCCTCTGCTGCCCACTTCTCCTTTGGTTTTGAATCGTTCCTAGCATTAGGGTCTCTTCCAGTGAGTCAGCTCTTTGCATCAGATGGCCAAAGTATTGGAGCTTCAACTTTAGCATCAGTCCTTCCAATGATTAATCAGACTTGATCTCCTTTAGGGTTGGCTGGTTTGATGATTGGATCTCCTTGCAGTCCAAGGGACTCTCAAGAGTCTTGTCCAACACCACAGTTCAAAAGCATCAATTCTTCGGCCCTTAGCCTTCCTTATGATCCATACATGACCACTGGAAAAACCATAGCTTTGACTATAGGCACCTTTGTTGGCAAAGTGATGTCTCTGCTTTTGAATATGCTGCCTAGGTTGGTCATAGTTTTCCTTCCAAGGAGCAAGCATCTTTTAAATTTATGGCTGCAGTCACCAACCACAGTGATTTTGGAGCCCAAGAAAATAAAATCTGTCACTGCTTCTACTTCTTCCCCTTCTATTTGCCATGAAGTGATGAGACCAGATGCCATGATCTTAGTTTTTTGAATGTTTATTTTTAAGGCAGCTTTTTCAGTCTCCTCTTTTACCCTCATTAAGAGGCACTTAGTTTCTCTCCACTTTCTGCCATTAGAGTGGTATCATCTGCATATCTGAGATTGTTGATGTTTCTCCCGGTAATCTTGATTTCAGCTTGTGATTTACCCAGCCCAGCACTTCACATGATGTGATCTGCATGTAAGTTAAATAAGCAAGGTTGTTGGAGTTTACTCAATAGCAAATATGACAACAATAAAGAATCATTTGAGTGTTTACTATAAGTGAAACATCAACAATTGGGAGTCTAAATTTGCTTTTAATAATGCCAGGACCAACGAACCATGGTAGGCAGCTTCAAGGTTATGATGACAAGGCTGATGCCTCACCTGCTTCAGAGGATGTATGTACTTTAGGGGGAAGAATGTACAGGCATCACCTACACTCTTAATTGAACGTAGGAGACCACAGAGTGTCCAAACATGATTAAGTAAAATTGGGTGAGTTTACTGCTGCCTCTAAGTACCAAATAGCAGCTGAGAATGCAGAGCTGCCCTCTACCTCAACATGGCAACTCTGGGGACTTTGGATAAAGCAGGATCATCATGCAGGTGAGGCTGCTAATTTAGTCCTCAGGTGTCATTTTTTTTTTTTTTTAATCTAATAGGTAAGATCATATCACAAGAAATTATAGACATAAGGAGCAATTTTTAGAAAGAGGAATTTCATCCATAATAACTATGTTAAAATCTCCACAAAACAGTCGGCAAAACAAGGAAAAGATAGGCTAGAGATATGAAGATGAATTATTCAGATTTACCAAGTGTCACTCAAGCTGTTTTGAAGATTCTCTCATTAATTTATTTACTTAGTTAATCATTAAATATCTACAAGGCGTTTGACAGGACAAAATAGCAGGACAATGTGTTTAACCTCAAGAAAACTAAAACTCTGGCAGCAAAAACTCTTTCCACTTAAATATCTATGGTGTAATACATGTTGTGGTGAGGTTGTAATTGACAGAGAAGAGGAAGTAAAGTGAGAGTCATCCCTCAAGGAGGTGACTTTTAAAGTAGGACCTAATGGAGAGAGGAATATTTGCAAGTCAAGTGAAGAAAGACATCCCAAATAGGTAATAGTGCATACAAACTCCTAAAGATATGAGTGTATAGCCAACTCACACATACATGAGAACATAAGACAACAGAGAGGCCATGAGAAATTGATGGGGATAGCGTTAATACATGCTGTTAAGAAATGGAATATCCCTATGGAAAAAAATAAAATTTAACCCCTACACACTGTACACAAGAAAGTAAATTTCTAATGGATAAAAGTTGAAAAGTTTAGAAGAAAGTATTTTAAAATATATGTACAACTTGAGATAGAGTAAAATATTAATGCACACACTATTGAAGAAAGCATAAAGCTGATTACATTCAAATTTTAAACCAGTGTTACACAAAAAGCACCATAAACGCTGTGTCTCTGCAGGTACTCCACGGTGGGAGAAAGCTTTTGAAAATCATGTAACAAAACAAATTGCTATCACAAAATTTTAAAGATACTTAAAAATGAGAAAACCACACACACACACACATATCTCAATGGAAAAATAAATTGCAGGTATAAGTAAGTAATTCACAGAAAAGGGAAAAAATGTCCTATAAATATATGAAAGTCTGCCTAGCATCCCTCATAATCTGGGAAAACCACAATTAGATACAGTTTCAGACTTGTTTGGAAAAGCATAAAAAGTTTGATAGCAGATGTGAGCACGGGCACAGAGCAGTGGGATTCTCACACACTGGGACGAGTTAAAAATTATTTGGGGAACAACCTGGCAACTTATACCAAAACTGAAGATATCTCCTTTGCCTCATCGACTTCACCCCTCACTTCATATCTAGTGGCTATGCCCAAGGAGATGTGCCAAGGATGCAAACCGCAGCTTTTTTGGTTCAAGTGAAAAGCTAAGACAGACAAAGAAAAAGTAAAACATAAGTATTTATTAACAGCAACAGTAGGCCATCCTCAATTATTCATATGAAACTCAAGAATCATCCAAATGGAAAGTTTTTCAAAAACCATGGTGTTTGCAACAGTCCTGTAATCGGTAGAGAGCATTACCCTGCCTACCTCAGGGACTGGGTTCTAAAGAAGAGCTCCTTGAGAGAGTCAGGTAGATTCTGCAGTACCTCTTACAACAGCCTCAAAAAGCATGGAGCATCTCTTCCCCCACACTGCTGTTTATCTGTGCAGTCAAAATGCCCATGTAGCTTTAAGAATAATAGACTCCGTATCTTGATGAGGGCATGCAAGATTCTGGAATCAGATTTGGGAACAGAAATACTGCTTTGAACACTCGTAAAATGCAGCCTTCCACAAATAGTGTCGTAAATGGAAACACTGGCTCTAGTGTCCGAACGCCTGTGGCAAAATCCTGGCTTCTGCTCAGGAGGAACGTAGCGTGTCCTCAAAAAACAGCTACTTTGCCAATGTCAAGTTTTTTTCACTTGTAAAAAGAGAGCAGCAGTTGCAAGATCCCAGAGGGTAGTTTGGGGGATTAAACAACCTATGATAGATAACCTATGCAGAATACTTAGCATGCTGCCTAGCTCATATAAGACCTCAAAAAATGTTACTGCCAACCAGCTGTATGAATTTAGATAAGTTTCTCAACCACTTAGAAACTCAGTTTCTTCCTATGCAAAACAATGATGAGAGTACTTCTCAGGATTGTTTTGAAGATTAAGTAAATTTAAGTATGCTTAATAGATAGTAAGAAATATTACACATATAATTATGGAAGCAACAGTTAGAACTGGACATGGAACAACAGACTGGTTCCAAATAGGAAAAGGAGTACGTCAAGGCTGTATATGGTCACCCTGCTTATTTAACTAATATGCAGAGTACATCATGAGAAACGCTGGACTGGAAGAAGCACAAGCTGGAATCAAGATTGCCAGGACAAATATCAATAACCTCAGATATGCAGATGACACCACCCTTATGGCAGAAAGTGAAGAGGAACTAAAAAGCCTCTTGATGAAAGTGAAAGTGGAGAGTGAAAAAGTTGGCTTAAAGCTCAACATTCAGAAAACGAAGATCATGGCATCTGGTCCTATCACTTCATGGGAAATAGATGGGGAAACAGTGGAAACAGTGTCAGACTTTATTTTTTGGGGCTCCA